>NC_069504.1:37014197-37225571 GCF_027579735.1 Bombina bombina | reverse complement strand
CGCTGTATATACCAGTATGTCTGCACTCTCACACACACACATATGTACCAGCAGTGTCTCTCACTGTATATACCAGTATGTCTGCACTCTCTCACACACATATGTACCAGCAGTGTCTCTCACTGTATATACCAGTATGTCTGCACTCTCACACACACACATATGTACCAGCAGTGTCTCTCACTGTATATACCAGTATGTCTGCACTCTCACACACACACATATGTACCAGCAGTGTCTCTCACTGTATATACCAGTATGTCTGCACTCACACACACACACATATGTACCAGCAGTGTCTCTCACTGTATATACCAGTATGTCTGCACTCTCTCACACACATATGTACCAGCAGTGTCTCTCACTGTATATACCAGTATGTCTGCACTCTCACACACACACATATGTACCAGCAGTGTCTCTCACTGTATTGTTACAGAAGCATTAGTTATTTTGTTGTGAAGAGCTTATTTCCCAGCAGCAATGCCTGAACCAGCAAGCCAGCGCCTAAGAAGGGCTCCAAGAAAACTGTAACAAGTTTCATTTCATAAAGAGTTAACTCTTTTTTTTCAGCTTTTAGAAACTATTGTCTAATCACCTCTGGAGCCAGACTGCTAATTGATAAGATGAACTTGTAAACTTGTTATCTTAAGTACTGTAATCCTATTGTGGCCTGTCAAAGGACAGTGCTCTCTATCTAAATGTGTGATGGGGGAATTTGTGCTTCCCCCCCTCTCCCCCTGGGAGTGCCCTGTGTGCATGTAACCTTAATAAAAAGCAGGCTGGGCATCCCAGTCCTGAGTTCTTGTTTGACCCTCAATCGCAGCGTTGACTCGTTTTTGTGGGCAGAAGGGTATCCTAGCTGTACTGCAGCTAAGGGAGATTATTCTATATTTGCGAGACTCATATAGAATACTATGGAAAGCAGCTTCTCCCCTCTTTAGCAATAGGGATCCAGGCTACTAAGCGGTCCATCTCTCAGCGAGACTAAGGGTAACCGTAACATTTGGCGGCAGCGGCGGGATTTTCCTGGATTTCCTAGGAGAGGTACAGAACGGATGGAGAGCGCTTACGAAAAATTGAAGCGTACAACCCTAAAGGATTTACTTGAAAGCAGAGGGGGGTACGCCAGCAACCGGCCGAGGAGAGAGCTGATCGCAGAATTGACCGAACTGGATCAGAGCTTCACAATGGCGGAAACACCGACCACGATTAGTGACGAAAAAACCAGGATTGTTCGGGAAAGGCTCTCATTATACGGGCCGAACCCCTCCATGGAATTGGTACAGCAGTTGATGGCGGAGGCGGACGAGGATATACGAGAGACTCGAGCCCACGAACTCAACCTAGCGAACGCACACCGCAATGCTGAAGCCCCGCAGGTAATCATCCCTGTCGAAAATGCTGGGAGGCCCAAGATACCCTATGCGGCATTTCGACCCTTCCTAGAGAGCGAGACAGGGATTGATGAATATTTGGCGGACTTCGAAAGGCAATGTGCCCTGCACCAGATTCCCAACAGAGAGTGGCCCACGATATTGTCTGGGAAACTATCCGGGCGAGCCCTGGAAGCCTTTCGTACTCTGGGTGCTGAGGAAGTGACACAGTATGAGCTAGTTAAGGAGACACTGTTGCGACGGTACGCTGTAACTCCGGACACGTATCGCCGACAGTTTCGGGGCACGGAAAAGAAGCCTAACGATACCCATATGGAATGGGCGCACCGAATGCGGAGAGCGGCAAATCACTGGCTGAGCGGAAGTAAAGCGGTGACTGGGGAGGAAATTTTACAATTGTTTCTCTTAGAACATTTTTATAATGGCATGGAACAGCAAGGGAAGGAATGGCTGCGAGACAGGCGGCCTTCTACCTTAGAAGAAGCAGCCAAATTGGCCGATGAACATTATGACTCCCGTCTTCACGAACCCATGAACTACCGAGCTCCAGCACGGGTCGAACCCAGAGAGGTTTACCGTGCACCCCCTCGTGCTGAATTCCGAGCCCCGGTGCCCACAGGGCCCGTCCGACACTCAGGACCACCCAATAACAGCTCTGAGCGTCCCAGACCGACTTGCCACCGATGCAAGCAACCAGGGCATTTCATGGCTAGCTGCCCCCTTAATACGCACCAGACACCCAGGAATTACAATTACCCCTCTGGGTCCTATCGTCCGGCCCGGGCCCTCTGTGTTAACCAAGAGGCCCCTATGGAGGGATATGTGGGGCCGCTTCACGAGGCAGACCCTGTATATGCTGCCTCAGATAACCGCCAGCACCATCGGCAGAGGGTATGGCTCGAGGGGCGATCTACCGAGGGATTGCGAGACACAGGGGCTACTATCACGCTGGTACAGAGTCATTTGGTGCCAGAGCACAAGCGATCCGGACAGACTGTGGCCGTTAGAGTGGCGGGGGGGGATGTGTACAAAATTCCAACAGCTAAAGTGCATCTTGATTGGGGAGCGGGAAAGGGGGCTGTGAACGTGGGCCTAATGGATAATTTACCTGCCGAAGTACTACTGGGCAACGATTTGGGCCCCATGACTTCTGCCTATGCTCCAGTATGCAACAACGAGGCGGACCCAGTGACTACACGGGCCCAAGCCCGGACGGAGCGAGAGCTCTCACCAGTGCGGGAGACACAGGTAAGACCTACCCCGACCTTGCCTGACAGGTTAGGCCCCATACCCTGGGACACCCCAGATGCCTTCGAGGCAGAGTCTAAGACTGACCCGACCTTACAAAAGTACCGGGAACGAGCAGTGACCGGAGGGGGCGGGGCAGATAACGAAACATTCTTATGGGAAAAAGGGAAACTATACCGCTGGACAGAGAAAAGGGGACAGCGTAGGCGACAGCTGGTAGTGCCCCACAAATACCGTCAAGAAATCCTCAAAATAGGCCACGACATCCCCTTAGCAGGCCACCTAGCCGTTACCCGTACCCTACACCGCATTACTCACACGTTCTTTTGGCCAGGGGTGCACGCTGACGTTAGAACTTACTGTAACACCTGCGATGTGTGTCAACGAGTAGGAAGGCGAGGCGATCACCCTAAAGCCCAGCTAGTAAATATGCCCATTGTAGAGGAACCCTTCAGCCGGGTTGCTATTGACCTAGTGGGACCACTGGCTACCCCTAGTCCCTCCGGTAAGCGATACATTCTTACCGTAGTGGACTACGCTACCAGGTACCCAGAGGCTGTCGCCCTATCCAACATACAAGCGGATACGGTAGCGAATGCACTAGTACAGGTGTTCTCCCGGGTAGGATTTCCAAAAGAAATCCTATCCGACCGAGGCACCCAATTTACGGCTGAATTGACCCAACAACTCTGGCAGGTTTGCAAAATTAAGTCCCTCCTAAGCTCCCCATACCACCCCCAGACGAACGGGCTGTGTGAGAGGTTCAATGGGACCCTCAAGCAAATGCTCAAGACGTTCACTCAGGAATACCGAGACTGGGAACGCTTCCTGCCGCACCTCCTATTTGCTTATCGGGAGGTGCCCCAGGAAACGACAGGGTTCTCTCCCTTCGAGTTGCTCTACGGAAGAAAGGTACGGGGACCCCTAAACCTGATCCGGGAGCACTGGGAGGGAGAGATGGAGGCTGACAGTGTCCCAATTGTGCCATACGTGCTGGAACTCAGGGACCGAATGGAGCAATTAGCCAAATCCGTGTGGGCTAATCTCCAGTTGGCCCAGAGAAGACAGAAAGTATGGTACGATCGGGGGGCCCGAAAGAGAATCTTCACCATAGGACAAAAGGTGTTAGTACTTAAGCCGGTGAAGACAGACAAATTGCAGGCGTCCTGGCAGGGTCCCTACCAGATCGTAGAGAAAAGGGGAGACACCACTTATGTGATAGCTAGCTGCCACGACAACAATCTTAGAAAGACATTCCATGTAAACATGCTCAAGGAATATTTTGAGCGACCAGAGAACGTGACGGCCGTATGTTGTTCCCCTCAGGAAGACCCCGACAGTTTACCCATTCCAGACCTATTAGAAAAGAGCCTCCCCACAGGTATAGTGGCGCAGGTTCAGATAGGGGACCGACTTAGCCCCACTGAAAGGGAGCAGCTCAACCAACTCCTCCAGTCCAAACACCTCACCTTCTCCCCGAAGCCAGGGTACACTACTTTAACCACCCACCAGGTAGATACTCCGGGACAAGCTCCCTTGCGCCAGGCTCCGTACCGAATCCCCGAAGCAGTTAGGACAGGAATGAAGAAGGAGATCGATGAGATGCTCCAGCTCAGGGTAATTGAGCCCTCCGATAGTCCCTGGGCCTCCCCAGTTGTCTTGGTGCCCAAGAAAGATGGGACCACCCGGTTCTGCGTAGACTATCGGAGGCTCAATGAAAATACCGTGACGGACGCTTACCCTATGCCCAGGGTAGACGAGCTACTCGATCGTATAGCCAGGGGAAATTACCTGACCACTATTGACCTCTGCAAAGGTTACTGGCAGATTCCCCTGGCCCCGGAGGCTATCCCCAAGTCGGCATTCGTCACCCCATTCGGCTTATATCAGTTTAGGGTAATGCCGTTTGGGATGAAGAATGCCCCAGCTACATTCCAGCGCTTGGTGGATAGGCTCCTGGATGGCTTCCAGAGTTTTGCTTGCGCCTACCTGGACGACATAGCGATCCACAGTGAGTCCTGGGAGGACCACTTAGCTCATGTGGGAATGGTTCTGGATCAGATCCGGGCTGCTGGCCTGACTCTGAAGCCAGAAAAATGCCACTTTGGGATGGCCGAGGTACAGTACCTGGGTCACCGGGTGGGGTGTGGAAAGCAGCGACCAGAGCCGGCCAAAATAGAAGCTGTCGCCAATTGGCCCACCCCCATCACTAAGACTCAGGTCCTAGCCTTCCTGGGCACGGCAGGGTACTATAGACGGTTCGTACCAGACTACAGCACACTTGCCAAACCCCTGACTGACTTGACCAAGAAGAACTTACCTCGACAGGTCCTGTGGTCTCCCCACTGTGAAACGGCTTTCCAGGCTCTCAAAAATGCTCTAATTAACGCTCCTGTCTTGGCGGCCCCAGCCCTTAACAAACGTTTTATCGTCCATACAGATGCTTCCATGTTCGGGCTGGGAGCCGTCCTCAGCCAAGTAGGCGAAGATGGAGGGGAGCATCCAGTTGCCTACATCAGCCGGAAGCTCCTGCCCCGCGAAGTCAGCTATGCAGCGGTCGAAAAGGAGTGTTTGGCTTTGGTGTGGGCATTAAAGAAATTGACTCCCTATTTATATGGTCAGGAGTTCACTCTGGTCACCGACCATAACCCGTTGGTGTGGCTGAACCGGGTCTCTGGAGATAACGGCAGGCTATTACGTTGGAGCTTATCGTTGCAAACCTTCAATTTCACCATTACTTACAGACCTGGGAAACAGAATGGCAACGCCGACGGGTTGTCCAGACAAACCGACCTCAGCCCCGCATAACCAGCGGTCTGGACAGCCTTAGTCTGCCCCGAAAAGGGGTCAGACCGTGTCTGCCAGAGTGTTCCACAGAAAGGGAGCAATGTTACAGAAGCATTAGTTATTTTGTTGTGAAGAGCTTATTTCCCAGCAGCAATGCCTGAACCAGCAAGCCAGCGCCTAAGAAGGGCTCCAAGAAAACTGTAACAAGTTTCATTTCATAAAGAGTTAACTCTTTTTTTTCAGCTTTTAGAAACTATTGTCTAATCACCTCTGGAGCCAGACTGCTAATTGATAAGATGAACTTGTAAACTTGTTATCTTAAGTACTGTAATCCTATTGTGGCCTGTCAAAGGACAGTGCTCTCTATCTAAATGTGTGATGGGGGAATTTGTGCTTCCCCCCCTCTCCCCCTGGGAGTGCCCTGTGTGCATGTAACCTTAATAAAAAGCAGGCTGGGCATCCCAGTCCTGAGTTCTTGTTTGACCCTCAATCGCAGCGTTGACTCGTTTTTGTGGGCAGAAGGGTATCCTAGCTGTACTGCAGCTAAGGGAGATTATTCTATATTTGCGAGACTCATATAGAATACTATGGAAAGCAGCTTCTCCCCTCTTTAGCAATAGGGATCCAGGCTACTAAGCGGTCCATCTCTCAGCGAGACTAAGGGTAACCGTAACATGTATATACCAGTATGTCTGCACTCACACACACATATGTACCAGCAGTGTCTCTCACTGTATATACCAGTATGTCTGCACTCTCACACACACACATATGTACCAGCAGTGTCTCTCACTGTATATACCAGTATGTCTGCACTCTCACACACACACATATGTACCAGCAGTGTCTCTCACTGTATATACCAGTATGTCTGCACTCACACACACACACATATGTACCAGCAGTGTCTCTCACTGTATATACCAGTATGTCTGCACTCTCTCACACACATATGTACCAGCAGTGTCTCTCACTGTATATACCAGTATGTCTGCACTCTCACACACACACATATGTACCAGCAGTGTCTCTCACTGTATATACCAGTATGTCTGCACTCTCTCACACACATATGTACCAGCAGTGTCTCTCACTGTATATACCAGTATGTCTGCACTCTCACACACACATATGTACCAGCAGTGTCTCTCACTATATATACCAGTATGTCTGCACTCTCACACACACATATATGTACCAGCAGTGTCTCACTGTATATACCAGTAAGTCTGCACTCTCACACACACATATGTACCAGCAGTGTCTCTCACTGTATATACCAGTATGTCTGCACTCTCACACACATATATGTACCAGTAGTGTCTCACACTGTATATACCAGTATGTCTGCACTCTCACACACATATATGTACCAGCAGTGTCTCACACTATATATACCAGTATGTCTGCACTCTCACACACACATATGTACCAGCAGTGTCTCTCACTGTATATACCAGTATGTCTGCACTCTCACTCACACATATGTACCAGCAGTGTCTCTCACTGTATATACCAGTATGTCTGCACTCTCACACACACATATGTACCAGCAGTGTCTCTCACTGTATATACCAGTATGTCTGCACTCTCACACACACACATATGTACCAGCAGTGTCTCTCACTGTATATACCAGTATGTCTGCACACACACACACACACGTACCAGCAGTGTCTCTCACTGTATATACCAGTATGTCTGCACTCTCACACACACATATGTACCAGCAGTGTCTCACACTGTATATACCAGTATGTCTGCACTCTCACACACACATATGTACCAGTTGTGTCTCACACTGTATATACCAGTATGTCTGCACTCTCACACACACATATGTACCAGCAGTGTCTCTCACTGTATATACCAGTATGTCTGCACTCTCACTCACACATATGTACCAGCAGTGTCTCTCACTGTATATACCAGTATGTCTGCACTCTCACACACACATATGTACCAGCAGTGTCTCTCACTGTATATACCAGTATGTCTGCACTCACACACACATATGTACCAGCAGTGTCTCTCACTGTATATACCAGTATGTCTGCACTCTCACACACACACATATGTACCAGCAGTGTCTCTCACTGTATATACCAGTATGTCTGCACTCTCACACACACACATATGTACCAGCAGTGTCTCTCACTGTATATACCAGTATGTCTGCACTCACACACACACACATATGTACCAGCAGTGTCTCTCACTGTATATACCAGTATGTCTGCACTCTCTCACACACACATATGTACCAGCAGTGTCTCTCACTGTATATACCAGTATGTCTGCACTCTCACACACACACATATGTACCAGCAGTGTCTCTCACTGTATATACCAGTATGTCTGCACTCTCTCACACACATATGTACCAGCAGTGTCTGTAGCGGAGAGCAATATTAAAATACTCCCAATAACCGGACGAAACACAGTTTGGGAGTCAATAACTCACGACCCAGCCAGTTTTCAGGTTTAAAACAGAATGAACTTTATTAAAAAGGCTATGCCTAGTATTTATGCAGGTCTGACCTCCCAGATGGGGGGTTGAAAAGAATGTTGTAGATTAGATGGATGGAACACGCCTTTTGACATGATACAATAGAATACCTTGCTCAAGCTGATAACAACTTAACCACAGGACACACACTTGGCTCTTCTTATCACTAAGGCGTCGTCTCTCTAGATGTGATTGAACAATGGAATGGTAATCACTAGCTTTAATGAAAGTACACAATAGCTGAGACTAGTAACCTTGTCGTTCAAGAATAGTCTTCTTAAAGCTAAACACATTTAACTCCTTCAGTACTGCCAGAAGGGTCTGTCACATCTACATAGCACACAATACAGCCTATAGACAACCTTTCTTACATTATAGTCCAGAAGTGGCTAGGTTTGCCACAATGCTCCCCCAGAACCAAGCCGGCATACACAGTCTGATCCCAACGGATCGGCTTGGGGATGTCCGGGGAAGCACTCACAGATCACTTTTCAAGTTCAGTTTGTCTGGACAACCCGTCGGCGTTACCGTTTTGTTTCCCTGGGCGGTAATGGATGGTAAAGTCGAAGGGCTGCAGCGCCAAACTCCAGCGCAGCAGCCTGGCATTGTCCCCGGCCACACGGTTCAGCCACACCAACGGGTTGTGATCTGTGAGTAAGGAAAAAGGTTGTCCATACAGGTACGGCTGCAACTTTTTGAGGGCCCACACCACGGCCAGGCATTCTTTTTCGATGGCGGCGTAGCTTACTTCACGGGGCAACAACTTTCGGCTCAAGTAAGCTACGGGGTGTTCTCCGCCATCTGCTCCAACTTGGCTCAGCACTGCCCCCACTCCAAACATCGAAGCGTCTGTGTGAACAAGAAATCTTTTAGTTGGATCGGGTGCAGCAAGTACAGGCGCATTAGTTAGAGCCGTCTTTAGTTGTTGGAATGCCTGCTCACACTCTGGGGCCCAAGTAACTTGTCGGGGAAGGTTCTTACGTGTCAAGTCAGTCAGGGGTTTGGCTAGGGCACTATAATTGGGCACGAACTTTCTGTAGTACCCCGCCGTGCCTAAAAATGCCAGTACTTGGGTCTTGGTCCTAGGGGTGGGCCACTTAGCAACAGCTTCAATTTTGGCCGGTTCGGGTTTCTGGTGCCCGCTCCCCACCCGGTGGCCTAAATACTGCACTTCTGCCATCCCGATATGGCATTTACTAGGTTTCAGGGTCAGCCCTGCCTCCCCTATACGGTCAATAACTGCTCCTATATGCTGTAGGTGTTCTGCCCAGTTCTGGCTATATATGGCAATATCGTCCAGGTATGCGCAGGCATACTCCTGGAACCCGTCCAGTAGCCGATCTACCATCCTTTGAAAGGTCGCCGGAGCGTTCTTCATCCCGAAAGGCATGACCCGAAATTGGTATAGGCCAAACGGGGTGACAAACGCTGACTTGGGGACGGCGTCATCGGCTAGCGGGATTTGCCAGTATCCCTTGCATAAGTCTATGGTCGTAAGATACTGTCCCCTAGCCATTTTATCCAGCAACTCGTCTATCCGGGGCATCGGATAGGCATCAGACACCGTTTTGTCATTTAGCCTCCGGTAGTCAACACAGAAGCGTGTGGTGCCGTCTTTCTTGGGTACCAACACTACCGGGGATGCCCAGGGGCTGTCGGAAGGTTCGATAACCCCTAGTTGCAACATCTCGTCAATTTCTGCCTTCATGTGTGCCTTGACTGCTTCAGGGACACGATACGGGGTCTGCCGCATAGGTAGCTGCCCCGGGGTTTCAACTCGGTGAGTGGCCAGCGGGGTGTACCCAGGTAAGTGGGAGAAGATAGCCCCTTTAGCTACTATCAACTCCTGTACCTGGGCACGCTCCGAAGGGCTTAGCCGCTCCCCCAGCTGAACGCCCCTGGAGGGCTCTATCTGGTCCTCTGATTCTAATAGGTCAGGGAGAGGCAGATTCTCCTGATCCTCAGAGGCCGAGGCGCATATTGCCGCCACGTCCTCCATCCTCTCATGGTAGGGTTTGAGCATGTTCACATGAAGCATGCGTCGCTTCCCTACCCCTGAGCAGGGGCCAATCACATAGGTAGTGTCGCATCGCTGCTCTACGACCTGGTATGGGCCTTGCCAGACGGCCTGCAGCTTGTCGGTGCGTACAGGTTTTAAAATTAAAACTTTCTGCCCCACTTGAAAGCTGCGATCCCTGGCTCCCCTATCGTACCAGCGGCGCTGGCGTTGTTGAGCCGCCTGGAGGTTGGTACGTACAGCCTGGGTTAATGCCTCCAGTCGGTCCCTGAACTCCAGCACGTAAGATACAATGGGTTTACCATCGGGGCTACTCTCTCGCTCCCAATGCTCCCTAATGAGGTTTAATGGCCCCCGCACCCTTCTCCCAAATAGCAATTCGAAGGGGGAAAAACCTGTCGACTCTTGGGGTACCTCCCTATATGCGAAAAGCAGATGGGGTAGGTAGCGCTCCCAGTCCTTATGAGTCTCGCCAAATGTACGGAGCATCTGTTTTAAAGTCCCATTAAATCTCTCACATAACCCATTGGACTGGGGATGGTAGGCTGAGTTAATTATGGGTCTAACACCACATACCCTCCAAAGTTGTTGGGTCACCTCTGCGGTAAACTGGGTTCCCCTATCTGATATTATCTCCTGGGGGAACCCTACCCGGGAAAATATTTTTATTAAGGCTTCAGCTACCGTCTCTGCATGGATGTTGGAGAGCGCAATGGCCTCGGGGTACCTAGTGGCATAGTCCACTACGGTTAAAATGTACCTCTTCCCGGAGGGACTGGGCTTGGGTAGAGGCCCTACGATATCTACTGCTACCCTGCTAAAGGGTTCCTCAATAATGGGTAACGGGCATAATTTAGCCTTAGGGCGGTCACCTCGTTTGCCTACTCGTTGGCACACGTCACAGGAGGTTCAATATTGCCGTACATCTTTAGAGATCCCATGCCAGAAAAAGGCGTGGGTCAATCTGTAGCGGGTGCGAGTCATTCCCAGGTGGCCTGACAGGGGAATGTCATGAGCTATCCTGAGCAGTTCCTGCCTATACTTCTGGGGTACTACCAGTTGCTTAGTGGTCACGGTGACTGCGCTGCCTACCCCCCGTTCGGCTATGCGGTACAATAACCCTTTCTCCCAGACGTACCGTTCCCCTTCTAACCCAGCCTGATCGGTGTTCCCTTTATCCCGGTATGCCTGCAGCGTGGGGTCAGCTTTCACCTCCGCCTCAAATTGGGTGGGGGTATCCCAAGTCATATGTGTCAAGGGGGTGTCATGGTCTCTTACCTGAGCCTCGTGGTGAGCTGGTGGGGCCGTAGTGCGTGCCTGCTGCCGGGTGGTTACTGGGTGGACCTCCTGATGTGGAGCCTGAGGTACAAAAGCAGAGGTCATCTGACCCAGGTCATTCCCCAGTACAACATCCGCTGGTAGGTTTTGCATTAAGCCCACTTCTACCATGCCCTCCCCTGCACCCCAATCCAAATGAATCTTAGCAGTGGGCAATCGGTATACTGCTCCCCCTGCCACTCGTACTGCCACGGATCCGCCCGTGTGTGCTGTATCTGGCACCAAATGGGGAGCTATCAGGGTTAAAGTAGCTCCCGAATCCCGAAGTCCCTGGACCTCCTTCCCCTCCACGGTCACCAGCTGACGGTGATGTTGCCGGTTATCGGTGGCTCGGACCGACATCACCTCATGCAGAATTCCCAGGGGTTCCCCGGCTGGGGTGCTCAACCCCTCATGAGCGGCTGGCTCCGTTTGGTAATGGTGAGCAGCCGCCCTTGGGGCCAGGTTCTGTCTGACCTGGTTCCAAGCTTGTCTGCTCCGATTTTGGGTGCACTCACGTGCCATATGTCCCCACTGCTTGCAGGTGTGGCATTGTATATTCGCCCGTCCATTGTATCGTGAGGGGGGTGGTGGATTCCCTGGGGCTGGACGAAACGGTGCCGCTGTGGGGTTGTTAGACTGTAGAGGACTGGGCTGTCCTGTGGGTCGAGTGTACGTCTTAGGTAGTAGTCCATGGTGCCTCCTGGCGTCAAAATGCTGGTCTGCTAATCTGGCTGCTTCGGTTAACGTGAGGGGTTTTCGATCTCTCACCCATTCTTGGGCTTCTGGGGACAAGCCGTTAAAGAATTGCTCCAACAGCATCAGTTGTCGCAATTCTTCCATGGTGGTAGCTTGGCTGGCCTGTATCCACCCCTGAGATGCTTGATCCAGCTTGTGGGCCCACTCTGCATGGGAATCTCTTTCTGGCTTGCGCAGGCCTCTAAACTTGCGCCGGTATGCCTCTGGGGTAATGGCATATCTTTCCAAGATTGCGCTCTTCACTTTAGCGTAATCCTTGCTGTCCTCCCTGGGTACAGCGCGATACGCTTCCGCTGCCCTACCGGCTAGCTTGCCTGCTAGCACCGGCACCCATACGGACTGCTCCAACTCATGTAACTCGCACAGTCTCTCAAAATCCTGTAAATACCCATCGATCTCATCCTTCTCCTCACAAAACATTTTAAAGGCATGGTATGGGATTTTGGGTCTTACTGGGTTACTGAGTGCTTCCGAAATGGATTCTGCTCGGGAGGATGCATTCCGCGGACTGTGTGCCATCACGTACTCCTGCACATCTGCCATTACCACGGATAGCATGTCCCGTGGTACAGGTTGGGGTAAAAATTCCAGCCTGGTCCTCATTTCCCTCTGGTATAGGGTCTCCTCCATGGCTGCTGGAGGCGTAGCGCTGCGAGCTCTGTCTCCCTCCATCAGCTCTGCAATTAATATAGCCTTGGGTTTGCTGCTGGCTATCTATCCCCTGGCTTCTAGCAGTTCCTTTAACATTTGTCTCTTTAGCTTAGAATAATCCGTCTCCATTCACTTCGGTAGTCGGTTCTTTCACTGTATTCTGCTTGCCATTCCCTTTTCTTATTCGGCAGTTACAATTGCACGAATTGCGCTTTTCGGCTGTAAGGTCTGATCCCAACGCTTGCCACCAATTGTAGCGGAGAGCAATATTAAAATACTCCCAATAACCGGACGAAACACAGTTTGGGAGTCAATAACTCACGACCCAGCCAGTTTTCAGGTTTAAAACAGAATGAACTTTATTAAAAAGGCTATGCCTAGTATTTATGCAGGTCTGACCTCCCAGATGGGGGGTTGAAAAGAATGTTGTAGATTAGATGGATGGAACACGCCTTTTGACATGATACAATAGAATACCTTGCTCAAGCTGATAACAACTTAACCACAGGACACACACTTGGCTCTTCTTATCACTAAGGCGTCGTCTCTCTAGATGTGATTGAACAATGGAATGGTAATCACTAGCTTTAATGAAAGTACACAATAGCTGAGACTAGTAACCTTGTCGTTCAAGAATAGTCTTCTTAAAGCTAAACACATTTAACTCCTTCAGTACTGCCAGAAGGGTCTGTCACATCTACATAGCACACAATACAGCCTATAGACAACCTTTCTTACATTATAGTCCAGAAGTGGCTAGGTTTGCCACAGTGTCTCTCACTGTATATACCAGTATGTCTGCACTCTCTCACACACATATGTACCAGCAGTGTCTCTCACTGTATATACCAGTATGTCTGCACTCTCACACACACACATATGTACCAGCAGTGTCTCTCACTATATATACCAGTATGTCTGCACTCTCACACACACATATATGTACCAGCAGTGTCTCACTGTATATACCAGTAAGTCTGCACTCTCACACACACATATGTACCAGCAGTGTCTCTCACTGTATATACCAGTATGTCTGCACTCTCACACACATATATGTACCAGCAGTGTCTCTCACTGTATATACCAGTATGTCTGCACTCTCACACACACACATATGTACCAGCAGTGTCTCTCACTGTATATACCAGTATGTCTGCACTCTCACACACACATATGTACCAGCAGTATCTCACACTGTATATACCAGTATGTCTGCACTCTCTCACACACATATGTACCAGCAGTGTCTCTCACTGTATATACCAGTATGTCTGCACACACACACACACACACACACATGTACCAGCAGTGTCTCTCACTGTATATACCAGTATGTCTGCACTCTCATACACACATATGTACCAGCAGTGTCTCTCACTGTATATACCAGTATGTCTGCACTCTCTCTCACACACATATGTACCAGCAGTGTCTCACACTATATATACCAGTATGTCTGCACTCTCACACACACATATGTACCAGCAGTGTCTCTCACTATATATACCAGTATGTCTGCACTCTCACACACACATATATGTACCAGCAGTGTCTCACTGTATATACCAGTAAGTCTGCACTCTCACACACACATATGTACCAGCAGTGTCTCTCACTGTATATACCAGTATGTCTGCACTCTCACACACATATATGTACCAGCAGTGTCTCTCACTGTATATACCAGTATGTCTGCACTCTCACACACACATATGTACCAGCAGTGTCTCACACTGTATATACCAGTATGTCTGCACTCTCACACACACATATGTACCAGCAGTGTCTCTCACTGTATATACCAGTATGTCTGCACTCTCACACATGTACCAGCAGTGTCTCTCACTGTATATACCAGTATGTCTGCACTCACACACACACACACATATGTACCAGTAGTGTCTCACACTGTATATACCAGTATGTCTGCACTCTCACACACACATATGTACCAGCAGTGTCTCACACTATATATACCAGTATGTCTGCACTCTCACACACACATATGTACCAGCAGTGTCTCTCACTGTATATACCAGTATGTCTGCACTCTCACTCACACATATGTACCAGCAGTGTCTCTCACTGTATATACCAGTATGTCTGCACTCTCACACACATATGTACCAGCAGTGTCTCTCACTGTATATACCAGTATGTCTGCACTCTCACACACACACATATGTACCAGCAGTGTCTCTCACTGTATATACCAGTATGTCTGCACTCTCACACACACACATATGTACCAGCAGTGTCTCTCACTGTATATACCAGTATGTCTGCACTCTCTCACACACACACATATGTACCAGCAGTGTCTCACACTGTATATACCAGTATGTCTGCACTCTCTCACACACATATGTACCAGCAGTGTCTCTCACTGTATATACCAGTATGTCTGCACTCTCTCACACACATATGTACCAGCAGTGTCTCTCACTGTATATACCAGTATGTCTGCACTCTCACACACACACATATGTACCAGCAGTGTCTCTCACTATATATACCAGTATGTCTGCACTCTCACACACACATATATGTACCAGCAGTGTCTCACTGTATATACCAGTAAGTCTGCACTCTCACACACACATATGTACCAGCAGTGTCTCTCACTGTATATACCAGTATGTCTGCACTCTCACACACATATATGTACCAGCAGTGTCTCTCACTGTATATACCAGTATGTCTGCACTCTCACACACACATATGTACCAGCAGTGTCTCTCACTGTATATACCAGTATGTCTGCACTCTCACACACATATATGTACCAGCAGTGTCTCTCACTGTATATACCAGTATGTCTGCACTCTCACACACACATATGTACCAGCAGTGTCTCTCACTGTATATACCAGTATGTCTGCACTCTCACACACACACATATGTACCAGCAGTGTCTCACACTGTATATACCAGTATGTCTGCACTCTCACACACACATATGTACCAGCAGTGTCTCTCACTGTATACACCAGTATGTCTGCACTCTCACACACACACATATGTACCAGCAGTGTCTCACACTGTATATACCAGTATGTCTGCACTCTCACACACACATATGTACCAGCAGTGTCTCTCACTGTATATACCAGTATGTCTGCACTCTCACACACATATGTACCAGCAGTGTCTCACTGTATATACCAGTATGTCTGCACTCTCTCACACACATATGTACCAGCAGTGTCTCTCACTGTATATACCAGTATGTCTGCACTCTCACATGTACCAGCAGTGTCTCTCACTGTATATACCAGTATGTCTGCACTCTCACACACACATATGTACCAGCAGTGTCTCACACTGTATATACCAGTATGTCTGCACTCTCACACACACATATGTACCAGCAGTGTCTCTCACTGTATATAACAGTATGTCTGCACTCTCACACACACATATGTACCAGCAGTGTCTCACACTGTATATACCAGTATGTCTGCACTCTCACACACACATATGTACCAGCAGTGTCTCTCACTGTATATACCAGTATGTCTGCACTCTCACACATATGTACCAGCAGTGTCTCACTGTATATACCAGTATGTCTGCACTCTCACACACATATGTACCAGCAGTGTCTCTCACTGTATATACCAGTATGTCTGCACACTCACACACACATATGTACCAGCAGTGTCTCTCACTGTATATAACAGTATGTCTGCACACTCACACACACACACACGTACCAGCAGTGTCTCACTATATATACCAGTATGTCTGCACTCTCACACACACACATATGTACCAGCAGTGTCTCACACTGTATATACCAGTATGTCTGCACTCTCACACACACATATGTACCAGCAGTGTCTCTCACTGTATATACCAGTATGTCTGCACTCTCACACACACATATGTACCAGCAGTGTCTCACACTGTATATACCAGTATGTCTGCACTCTCTCACACACACACATATGTACCAGCAGTGTCTCACACTGTATATACCAGTATGTCTGCACTCTCTCACACACACACATATGTACCAGCAGTGTCTCACACTGTATATACCAGTATGTCTGCACTCTCACACACACATATGTACCAGCAGTGTCTCTCACTGTATATACCAGTATGTCTGCACACACACACACACATATGTACCAGCAGTGTCTCTCACTGTATATACCAGTATGTCTGCACTCTCACACACACATATGTACCAGCAGTATCTCACACTGTATATACCAGTATGTCTGCACTCTCACACACATATGTACCAGCAGTGTCTCTCACTGTATATACCAGTATGTCTGCACACACACACACATGTACCAGCAGTGTCTCTCACTGTATATACCAGTATGTCTGCACTCTCACACACATATGTACCAGCAGTGTCTCTCACTGTATATACCAGTATGTCTGCACTCTCACACACACATACATATGTACCAGCAGTGTCTCACACTGTATATACCAGTATGTCTGCACTCTCACACACACATATGTACCAGCAGTGTCTCTCACTGTATATACCAGTATGTCTGCACTCTCACACATGTACCAGCAGTGTCTCTCACTGTATATACCAGTATGTCTGCACTCACACACACACACACATATGTACCAGTAGTGTCTCACACTGTATATACCAGTATGTCTGCACTCTCACACACACATATGTACCAGCAGTGTCTCTCACTGTATATACCAGTATGTCTGCACTCACACACACACACACACATATGTACCAGTAGTGTCTCACACTGTATATACCAGTATGTCTGCACTCTCTCTCACACACACATATGTACCAGCAGTGTCTCTCACTGTATATACCAGTATGTCTGCACTCTCACACACACATATGTACCAGCAGTGTCTCTCACTGTATATACCAGTATGTCTGCACTCTCACACACACATATGTACCAGCAGTGTCTCTCACTGTATATACCAGTATGTCTGCACACTCACACACACACACACATATGTACCAGCAGTGTCTCTCACTGTATACACCAGTATGTCTGCACTCTCACACACACACATATGTACCAGCAGTGTCTCACACTGTATATACCAGTATGTCTGCACTCTCACACACACATATGTACCAGCAGTGTCTCTCACTGTATATACCAGTATGTCTGCACTCTCACACACACACATATGTACCAGCAGTGTCTCTCACTGTATATACCAGTATGTCTGCACTCTCACACACACACATATGTACCAGTAGTGTCTCTCACTGTATATACCAGTATGTCTGCACTATCACACACACATATGTACCAGCAGTGTCTCTCACTGTATATAACAGTATGTCTGCACACTCACACACACATATGTACCAGCAGTGTCTCTCACTGTATATACCAGTATGTCTGCACACTCACACACACATATGTACCAGCAGTGTCTCTCACTGTATATAACAGTATGTCTGCACTCACACACATATATGTACCAGCAGTGTCTCTCACTGTATATACCAGTATGTCTGCACTCTCACACACACACACACGTACCAGCAGTGTCTCACTATATATACCAGTATGTCTGCACTCTCACACACACACATATGTACCAGCAGTGTCTCACACTGTATATACCAGTATGTCTGCACTCTCACACACACATATGTACCAGCAGTGTCTCTCACTGTATATACCAGTATGTCTGCACTCTCACACACACATATGTACCAGCAGTGTCTCTCACTGTATATACCAGTATGTCTGCACTCTCACACACACATATGTACCAGTAGTGTCTCACACTGTATATACCAGTATGTCTGCACTCTCACACACACACATATATGTACCAGTAGTGTCTCTCACTGTATATACCAGTATGTCTGCACTCTCACACATACACATATGTACCAGCAGTGTCTCACACTGTATATACCAGTATGTCTGCACTCTCACACACACACATATGTACCAGTAGTGTCTCTCACTGTATATACCAGTATGTCTGCACTCTCACACATACACATATGTACCAGCAGTGTCTCACACTGTATATACCAGTATGTCTGCACTCTCACACACACACATATGTACCAGCAGTGTCTCTCACTGTATATACCAGTATGTCTGCACTCTGACACACACACATATGTACCAGCAGTGTCTCACACTGTATATACCAGTATGTCTGCACTCTCTCACACACACATATGTACCAGCAGTGTCTCTCACTGTATATACCAGTATGTCTGCACACACACACACATGTACCAGCAGTGTCTCTCACTGTATATACCAGTATGTCTGCACTCTCACACACACACATATGTACCAGCAGTGTCTCTCACTGTATATACCAGTATGTCTGCACTCTCACACACACATATGTACCAGCAGTGTCTCACACTGTATATACCAGTATGTCTGCACTCTCACACACACATATGTACCAGCAGTGTCTCTCACTGTATATACCAGTATGTCTGCACTCTCACACATGTACCAGCAGTGTCTCTCACTGTATATACCAGTATGTCTGCACTCACACACACACACACATATGTACCAGTAGTGTCTCACACTGTATATACCAGTATGTCTGCACTCTCACACACACATATGTACCAGCAGTGTCTCTCACTGTATATACCAGTATGTCTGCACTCTCACACACACATATGTACCAGCAGTGTCTCACACTATATCTGCACTCTCACACACACATATGTACCAGCAGTGTCTCTCACTGTATATACCAGTATGTCTGCACTCTCACTCACACATATGTACCAGCAGTGTCTCTCACTGTATATACCAGTATGTTTGCACTCTCACACACACATATGTACCAGCAGTGTCTCTCACTGTATATACCAGTATGTCTGCACTCTCTCACACACACATATGTACCAGCAGTGTCTCTCACTGTATATACCAGTATGTCTGCACTCTCACACACACACATATGTACCAGCAGTATCTCACACTGTATATACCAGTATGTCTGCACTCTCTCACACACATATGTACCAGCCGTGTCTCACTGTATATACCAGTATGTCTGCACTCTCACACACACACATATGTACCAGCAGTGTCTCTCACTGTATATACCAGTATGTCTGCACTCTCACACACACACATATGTACCAGCAGTGTCTCTCACTGTATATACCAGTATGTCTGCACACACACACACACACATGTACCAGCAGTGTCTCTCACTGTATATACCAGTATGTCTGCACTCTCACACACACATATGTACCAGCAGTGTCTCTCACTGTATATACCAGTATGTCTGCACTCTCTCACACACACACATATGTACCAGCAGTGTCTCTCACTGTATATACCAGTATGTCTGCACTCTCTCACACACACATATGTACCAGCAGTGTCTCTCACTGTATATACCAGTATGTCTGCACTCTCACACACATGTACCAGCAGTGTCTCTCACTGTATATACCAGTATGTCTGCACTCTCACTCACACATATGTACCAGCAGTGTCTCTCACTGTATATACCAGTATGTCTGCACTCTCACACACACATATGTACCAGCAGTGTCTCACACTGTATATACCAGTATGTCTGCACTCTCACACACACATATGTACCAGCAGTGTCTCTCACTGTATATACCAGTATGTCTGCACTCTCACACATGTACCAGCAGTGTCTCTCACTGTATATACCAGTATGTCTGCACTCACACACACACACACATATGTACCAGCAGTGTCTCTCACTGTATATACCAGTATGTCTGCACTCTCACACACACATATGTACCAGCAGTGTCTCACACTATATATACCAGTATGTCTGCACTCTCACACACACATATGTACCAGCAGTGTCTCTCACTGTATATACCAGTATGTCTGCACTCTCACTCACACATATGTACCAGCAGTGTCTCTCACTGTATATACCAGTATGTCTGCACTCTCACACACACATATGTACCAGCAGTGTCTCTCACTGTATATACCAGTATGTCTGCACTCACACACACATATGTACCAGCAGTGTCTCTCACTGTATATACCAGTATGTCTGCACTCTCACACACACACATATGTACCAGCAGTGTCTCTCACTGTATATACCAGTATGTCTGCACTCTCACACACACACATATGTACCAGCAGTGTCTCTCACTGTATATACCAGTATGTCTGCACTCACACACACACACATATGTACCAGCAGTGTCTCTCACTGTATATACCAGTATGTCTGCACTCTCTCACACACATATGTACCAGCAGTGTCTCTCACTGTATATACCAGTATGTCTGCACTCTCACACACACACATATGTACCAGCAGTGTCTCTCACTGTATATACCAGTATGTCTGCACTCTCTCACACACATATGTACCAGCAGTGTCTCTCACTGTATATACCAGTATGTCTGCACTCTCACACACACATATGTACCAGCAGTGTCTCTCACTATATATACCAGTATGTCTGCACTCTCACACACACATATATGTACCAGCAGTGTCTCACTGTATATACCAGTAAGTCTGCACTCTCACACACACATATGTACCAGCAGTGTCTCTCACTGTATATACCAGTATGTCTGCACTCTCACACACATATATGTACCAGCAGTGTCTCTCACTGTATATACCAGTATGTCTGCACTCTCACACACATATATGTACCAGCAGTGTCTCACACTGTATATACCAGTATGTCTGCACTCTCACACACACATATGTACCAGCAGTGTCTCTCACTGTATATACCAGTATGTCTGCACTCTCACACATGTACCAGCAGTGTCTCACTGTATATACCAGTATGTCTGCACTCACACACACACACATATGTACCAGCAGTGTCTCACACTATATATACCAGTATGTCTGCACTCTCACACACACATATGTACCAGCAGTGTCTCTCACTGTATATACCAGTATGTCTGCACTCTCACTCACACATATGTACCAGCAGTGTCTCTCACTGTATATACCAGTATGTCTGCACTCTCACACACACACATATGTACCAGCAGTGTCTCTCACTGTATATACCAGTATGTCTGCACACACACACACACACACACATGTACCAGCAGTGTCTCTCACTGTATATACCAGTATGTCTGCACTCTCACACACACATATGTACCAGCAGTGTCTCACACTGTATATACCAGTATGTCTGCACTCTCACACACACATATGTACCAGTAGTGTCTCACACTGTATATACCAGTATGTCTGAACTCTCACACACACATATGTACCAGCAGTGTCTCTCACTGTATATACCAGTATGTCTGCACTCACACACATATGTACCAGCAGTGTCTCTCACTGTATATACCAGTATGTCTGCACTCTCACTCACACATATGTACCAGCAGTGTCTCTCACTGTATATACCAGTATGTCTGCACTCTCACACACACATATGTACCAGCAGTGTCTCTCACTGTATATACCAGTATGTCTGCACTCACACACACATATGTACCAGCAGTGTCTCTCACTGTATATACCAGTATGTCTGCACTCTCACACACACACATATGTACCAGCAGTGTCTCTCACTGTATATACCAGTATGTCTGCACTCTCACACACACACATATGTACCAGCAGTGTCTCTCACTGTATATACCAGTATGTCTGCACTCACACACACACACATATGTACCAGCAGTGTCTCTCACTGTATATACCAGTATGTCTGCACTCTCTCACACACACATATGTACCAGCAGTGTCTCTCACTGTATATACCAGTATGTCTGCACACACACACACACATATGTACCAGCAGTGTCTCTCACTGTATATACCAGTATGTCTGCACTCTCACACACACATATGTACCAGCAGTGTCTCTCACTGTATATACCAGTATGTCTGCACTCTCTCACACACACATATGTACCAGCAGTGTCTCTCACTGTATATACCAGTATGTCTGCACTCTCTCACACACACATATGTACCAGCAGTGTCTCTCACTGTATATACCAGTATGTCTGCACTCTCTCACACACATATGTACCAGCAGTGTCTCACACTGTATATACCAGTATGTCTGCACTCTCTCTCACACACATATGTACCAGCAGTGTCTCTCACTGTATATACCAGTATGTCTGCACTCTCACACACACACACACACACACATATGTACCAGCAGTGTCTCTCACTGTATATACCAGTATGTCTGCACACACACACACACATATGTACCAGCAGTGTCTCTCACTGTATATACCAGTATGTCTGCACTCTCACACACACATATGTACCAGCAGTGTCTCTCACTGTATATACCAGTATGTCTGCACTCTCTCACACACACATATGTACCAGCAGTGTCTCTCACTGTATATACCAGTATGTCTGCACTCTCTCACACACATATGTACCAGCAGTGTCTCACACTGTATATACCAGTATGTCTGCACTCTCTCTCACACACATATGTACCAGCAGTGTCTCTCACTGTATATACCAGTATGTCTGCACTCTCACACACACATATGTACCAGCAGTGTCTCACACTGTATATACCAGTATGTCTGCACTCTCACACACACATATGTACCAGCAGTGTCTCTCACTGTATATACCAGTATGTCTGCACTCTCACACATGTACCAGCAGTGTCTCTCACTGTATATACCAGTATGTCTGCACTCTCTCACACACACATATGTACCAGCAGTGTCTCTCACTGTATATACCAGTATGTCTGCACTCTCACACACACATATGTACCAGCAGTGTCTCTCACTGTATATACCAGTATGTCTGCACTCACACACACACATATGTACCAGCAGTGTCTCTCACTGTATATACCAGTATGTCTGCACTCACACTCACACACATATGTACCAGCAGTGTCTCTCACTGTATATACCAGTATGTCTGCACTCTCACACACACATATGTACCAGCAGTGTCTCACACTGTATATACCAGTATGTCTGCACTCTCTCACACACATATGTACCAGCAGTGTCTCTCACTGTATATACCAGTATGTCTGCACTCTCACACACACACATATGTACCAGCAGTGTCTCTCACTGTATATACCAGTATGTCTGCACTCTCACACACACATATGTACCAGCAGTGTCTCACACTGTATATACCAGTATGTCTGCACTCTCTCACACACATATGTACCAGCAGTGTCTCTCACTGTATATACCAGTATGTCTGCACTCTCACACACACACATATGTACCAGCAGTGTCTCACACTGTATATACCAGTATGTCTGCACTCTCACACATACACATATGTACCAGCAGTGTCTCACACTGTATATACCGTATGTCTGCACTCTCACACACACATATATGTACCAGCAGTGTCTCTCACTGTATATACCAGTATGTCTGCACTCACACACACACACATATGTACCAGCAGTGTCTCACACTGTATATACCGTATGTCTGCACTCTCACACACACATATGTACCAGCAGTGTCTCACACTGTATATACCAGTATGTCTGCACTCTCACACACACACACATATGTACCAGCAGTGTCTCTCACAGTATATACCAGTATGTCTGCACTCACACACATATGTACCAGTAGTGTCTCTCACTGTATATACCAGTATGTCTGCACTCTCACACACACACATATGTACCAGTAGTGTCTCTCACAGTATATACCAGTATGTCTGCACTCACACACATATGTACCAGCAGTGTCTCACACTGTATATACCGTATGTCTGCACTCTCACACACACATATGTACCAGCACTGTCTCTCACTCTATATACCAGTATGTCTGCACTCTCTCACACACACATATTTACCAGCAGTGTCTCACACTGTATATACCAGTATGTCTGCACTCTCACACACACATATGTACCAGCAGTGTCTCTCACTGTATATACCAGTATGTCTGCACTCTCACACACACACACATATGTACCAGCCGTGTCTCACACTGTATATACCAGTATGTCTGCACTCTCACACACACATATGTACCAGCAGTGTCTCACACTGTATATACCAGTATGTCTGCACTCTCACACACACACACACATATGTACCAGCAGTGTCTCACACTGTATATACCAGTATGTCTGCACTCTCACACACACACACATATGTACCAGCAGTGTCTCACACTGTATATACCAGTATGTCTGCACTCTCACACACACACACATATGTACCAGCAGTGTCTCACACTGTATATACCAGTATGTCTGCACTCTCACACACACACACATATGTACCAGCAGTGTCTCACACTGTATATACCAGTATGTCTGCACTCTCACACACACATATGTACCAGTAGTGTCTCACACTGTATATACCAGTATGTCTGCACTCTCACACACACATATGTACCAGCCGTGTCTCACACTGTATATACCAGTATGTCTGCACTCTCACACACACACACATATGTACCAGCAGTGTCTCACACTGTATATACCAGTATGTCTGCACTCTCACACACACACATGTACCAGCAGTGTCTCACACTGTATATACCAGTATGTCTGCACTCTCACACACACACACATATGTACCAGCCGTGTCTCACACTGTATATACCAGTATGTCTGCACTCTCACACACACACACATATGTACCAGCAGTGCCTCACACTGTATATACCAGTATGTCTGCACTCTCACACACACACACATATGTACCAGCAGTGTCTCACACTGTATATACCAGTATGTCTGCACTCTCACACACACACACAAACATATGTACCAGCAGTGTCTCTCACTGTATATACCAGTATGTCTGCACTCTCACACACACACATATGTACCAGCAGTGTCTCACTGTATATACCAGTATGTCTGCACTCTCACACACACATATGTACCAGCAGTGTCTCACACTGTATATACCAGTATGTCTGCACTCTCTCACACACATATGTACCAGCAGTGTCTCTCACTGTATATACCAGTATGTCTGCACTCTCACACACACACACACACATATGTACCAGCAGTGTCTCACACTGTATATACCAGTATGTCTGCACTCTCACACACACATATGTACCAGCAGTGTCTCACTATATATACCAGTATGTCTGCACTCTCACACACACATATGTACCAGTAGTGTCTCTCACTGTATATACCAGTATGTCTGCACTCTCACACACACATATGTACCAGCAGTGTCTCTCACTGTATATACCAGTATGTCTGCACTCTCACACACACACATATGTACCAGCAGTGTCTCACACTGTATATACCAGTATGTCTGCACTCTCACACACACATATGTACCAGCAGTGTCTCTCACTGTATATACCAGTATGTCTGCACTCTCTCACACACACATATGTACCAGCAGTGTCTCACACTGTATATACCAGTAAGTCTGCACTCTCACACACACACATATGTACCAGTAGTGTCTCTCACTGTATATACCAGTATGTCTGCACTCTCACACACACACATGTACCAGCAGTGTCTCACACTGTATATACCAGTATGTCTGCACTCTCACACACACATATGTACCAGTAGTGTCTCTCACTGTATATACCAGTATGTCTGCACTCTCTCACACACACATATGTACCAGCAGTGTCTCACACTGTATATACCAGTATGTCTGCACTCTCACACACACATATGTACCAGCAGTGTCTCACACTGTATATACCAGTATGTCTGCACTCTCACACACACATATGTACCAGCAGTGTCTCTCACTGTATATACCAGTATGTCTGCACTCTCACACACACATATGTACCAGCAGTGTCTCACACTGTATATACCAGTATGTCTGCACTCTCTCACACACATATGTACCAGCAGTGTCTCTCACTGTATATACCAGTATGTCTGCACTCTCACACACACATATGTACCAGCAGTGTCTCTCACTGTATATACCAGTATGTCTGCACTCTCACACACACACATATGTACCAGCAGTGTCTCTCACTGTATATACCAGTATGTCTGCACTCACACACACATATGTACCAGCAGTGTCTCACTGTATATACCAGTATGTCTGCACTCTCACACACACATATGTACCAGCAGTGTCTCACACTGTATATACCAGTATGTCTGCACTCTCACACACACATATGTACCAGTAGTGTCTCACACTGTATATACCAGTATGTCTGCACTCTCACACACACACATATGTACCAGCAGTGTCTCTCACTGTATATACCAGTATGTCTGCACTCACACTCACACACATATGTACCAGCAGTGTCTCTCACTGTATATACCAGTATGTCTGCACTCACACACATATGTACCAGCAGTGTCTCACAAAGACATTGGCCCCCTTTCACCAGTACTAGAACTTTCTGCACTCTCTTCACAGGCTGCTACGAGGCAGGGGTCTCTCCTATGGTTCTCTCTGTACTCATGCTCCCAAGTCTGTCACTCACCGTATCTCCGCACTCTCTACCAGATCACTCACGTCACAGTCTCTCCGCACTCTCTACCAGATCACTCACGTCACAGTCTCTCCGCACTCTCTACCAGATCACTCACCTCAGTGTCTCTCTGCAGTCTCTCTAATCAGATCACTCACCTCAGTCAGTGTCTCTCCGCAGTCTCTCTAATCAGATCACTCACCTCAGTGTCTCTCCGCACTCTCTCTAATCAGATCACTCACCTCGGTGTCTCTCCGCACTCTCTCTAATCAGATCACTCACCTCGGTGTCTCTCTTAGCCAGATCACTCACCTCGGTGTCTCTCTGCAGTCTCTCTAATCAGATCACTCACCTCAGTCAGTGTCTCTCCGCAGTCTCTCTAATCAGATCACTCACCTCAGTGTCTCTCCGCACTCTCTCTAATCAGATCACTCACCTCGGTGTCTCTCTTAGCCAGATCACTCACCTCAGTGTCTCTCTGCAGTCTCTCTAATCAGATCACTCACCTCAGTCAGTGTCTCTCCGCAGTCTCTCTAATCAGATCACTCACCTCAGTGTCTCTCCGCACTCTCTCTAATCAGATCACTCACCTCAGTGTCTCTCCGCACTCTCTCTAATCAGATCACTCACCTCGGTGTCTCTCTTAGCCAGATCACTCACCTCGGTGTCTCTCTTAGACAGATCACTCACCTCAGTGTCTCTCCGCACTCTTAACCAGATCACTCACCTCAGTGTCTCTCCGCACTCTCTCTAATTAGATCACTCACCTCAGTGTCTCTCCGCACTCTTAACTAGATCACTCACCTCAGTGTCTCTCCGCACTCTTAACCAGATCACTCACCTCAGTGTCTCTCCGCACTCTCTCTAATTAGATCACTCACCTCAGTGTCTCTAATCAGATCACTCACCTCGGTGTCTCTCTTAACCAAATCACTCACCTCCGTGTCTCTCCGCACTCTCTCTAATCAGATCACTCACCTCGGTATCTCTCCGCACTCTCTCTAATCAGATCACTCACCTCGGAGTCTCTCTTAGCCAGATCACTCACCTCGGTATCTCTCCGCACTCTCTCTAATCAGATCACTCACCTCGGTGTCTCTCTTAGCCAGATCACTCACCTCGGTATCTCTCTTAGACAGATCACTCACCTCGGTGTCTCTCCGCACTCTCTCTAATTAGATCACTCACCTCAGTGTCTCTAATCAGATCACTCACCTCGGTGTCTCTCTTAGCCAGATCACTCACCTCGGTATCTCTCCGCAGTCCCCGCTTCACGCTTTCCATCTCGGGGCTCTCACTGTTCTCCAGCTCAGCTGTCACGGAAGCACGTGCAGAATGGGGGGCGTCACCGCGTTACATCGGTACACAACTTCTGATTGGTAGACAAAAAAGGGCTTTACAGAACAGATCACTACACAACTTCTGATTGGTAGACACACAGAGGGCGGTAAGTCACAGCCTATCTACTGAGGGGGCGTAGTTAGGGAGCGACCATGGGCGGGGACCTGAATGACAGGAACACCTGGGCTGAAGTCTCAAAGTTACAGGAAAGGGTGAGAGTAATTAAATCTGTGTGACAGACAGAAGTGACTGACATTAGACACACACAGTGACTGACATTAGACACACACAGTGACTGACATTAGACACACACAGTGACAGACAGAAGTGACTGACATTAGACACACACAGTGACAGACAGAAGTGACTGACATTAGACACACACAATGACACACAGAAGTGACTGACAGACACACACAGTGACAGACAGAAGTGACTGACATTAGACACACACAGTGACAGACAGAAGTGGCTGACATTAGACACACACAGTGACTGACATTAGACACACACAGTGACACACAGAAGTGACTGACATTAGACACACACAGTGACACACAGAAGTGACTGACAGACACACACAGTGACAGACAGAAGTGACTGACATTAGACACACACAGTGACAGACAGAAGTGGCTGACATTAGACACACACAGTGGCTGACATTAGACACACACAGTGGCTGACATTAGACACACACAATGACACACAGAAGTGACTGACATTAGACACACAGTGACACACAGAAGTGACTGGCATTAGACACACACAGTGACAGACAGACGTGACTGACATTAGACACACACAGTGACAGACAGAAGTGACTGACATTAGACACACACAGTGACAGAAGTGACTGACATTAGACACAAACAAGTGACTGACATTAGACACACACAGTCACAGATAGAAGTGACTGACATTAGACACACACAGTGACAGACAGAAGTGACTGACATTAGACACACACAGTGACAGACAGAAGTGACTGACATTAGACACACACAGTGACAGACAGAAGTGACTGACATTAGACACACACAATGACACACAGAAGTGACTGACATTAGACACACAGTGACACACAGAAGTGACTGACATTAGACACACACAAGTGACTGAAATTAGACACAGTGACACACAGACGTGACTGACATTAGACACACACAGTGACACACAGATGTGACTGACATTAGACACACACAGTGACAGATAGCTGTGACTGACTTTAGACACACACAGTTACAGAAGTGACTAACAGACACACACAGTGACAGACAGAAGTGGCTGACATTAGACACAAGTGACACACAGAAGTGACTGACATGAGACACACACAGTCACAGATAGAAGTGACTGACATTAGACACACACAGTAACACACAGAAGTGACTGACATTAGACACACACAGTGACAGAAGTGACTGACATGAGACACACACAGTCACAGATAGAAGTGACTGACATTAGACACACACAGTGACAGAAGTGACTGACATTAGACACACACAGTGACACACAGAAGTGACTGACATTAGACACACACAGTGACACACAGAAGTGATTGACATTAGACACACACAGTGACAGATAGAAGTGACTGACATTTGACACACACAGTAACACACGTAAGTGACTGACATTAGACACACACAGTGACAGATAGAAGTGACTGACATTAGACACACACAGTAACAGAAGTGACTGACATTAGACACACACAGTAACAGAAGTGACTGACATTAGACACACACAGTGACACACAGAAGTGACTGACATTAGACACACACAGTGACACACAGATGTGACTGACATTAGACACACACAGTGACAGATAGAAGTGACTGACATTAGACACACACAGTGACACACAGAAGTGACTGACATTAGACACACACAGTGACAGATAGAAGTGACTGACATTTGACACACCCAGTGACAGACAGAAGTGACTGGCATTAGACACACAGTGACAGACAGAAGTGACCAACATTAGACACACACAGTGACATACAGAAGTGACTGACATTAGACACACAGAAGTGACTGACATTAGACACACACAGTGACACACAGACGTGACTGACATTAGACACACACAGTGACACATAGACGTGACTGACATTTGACACACCCAGTGACAGACAGAAGTGACTGACATTAGACACACACAGTGACAGACGGAAGTGAATGGCATTAGACACACAGTGACACACAGAAGTGACTGACATTAGACACACACAGTGACACACAGAAGTGACTGACATTAGACACACACAGTTACAGAAGTGACTAACAGACACACACAGTGACAGAAGTGACTGATAGACACATACAGTGACAGATAGAAGTGACTGACATTAGACACACAGTAACACAAAGAAGTGACTGACATTAGACACACACAGTGACAGACAGAAATGACTGACATTAGACACACACAGTGACATACATAAATGACTGACATTAGACACACACAGTGACATACATAAATGAATGACATTAGACACACACAGTGACAGATAGAAGTGACTGACATTAGACACACACAGTGACACACAGAAGTGACTGACATTAGACACACACAGTGACATATAAAAGTGACTGACATTAGACACACACAGTGACAGATAGAAGTGACTGACATTACACACACACAGTGACACACAGATGTGACTGACATTAGACACACACAGTGACATATAGCGGTGACTGACATTTGACACACCCAGTGACAAACATAAATGACTGACATTAGACACACACAGTGACAGACATAAATGACTGACATTAGACACACACAGTGACAGAAGTGACTGACATTAGACACACACAGTGACACACAGAAGTGACTGACAGACACACACAGTGACATATAGAAGTGACTGACATTAGATACACACAATGACACACAGAAGTGACTGACATTAGACACACAGAAGTGACTGACATTAGACACACAGTGACAGACAGAAGTGACTGACATTAGACACACACAGTGACAGACAGAAGTGACTGACATTAGACACACACAGTGACACACAGAAGTGACTGACATTCGACACACACACACAGTGACACACAGAAGTGACTGACATTTGACACACTCAGTGACAGACATAAGTGACTGACATTAGACACACACAGTGACATACAGAAGTGGCTGACATTAGACACACAGTGACAGACAGAAGTGACTGACATTAGACACACACAGTGACAGACAGAAAGGACTGACATTTGATACACACAGTGACAGACATAAATGACTGACAGGCACACACAGTGACAGATAGAAGTGACTGACATTAGACACACACAGTGACACACACAAGTGACTGACAGACACAGAAGTGACTGACATTAGACACACACAGTGACAGACAGAAGTGACTGACATTAGACACACACAGTGACAGACGGAAGTGACTGGCATTACACACACAGTAACACACAGAAGTGACTGACAGACACACACAGTGACAAACAGAAATGACTGACATTAGACACACACAGTAACAGACATAAATGACTGACAGGCACACACAGTGACAGATAGAAGTGACTGACATTAGACACACACAGTGACAGACAGAAGTGACTGACAGACACAGAAGTGACTGACATTAGACACACACAGTGACACACAGAAGTGACTGACATTAGACACACACAGTGACAGACAGAAGTGACTGGCATTACACACACAGTGACAGACAGAAGTGACTGACATTAGACACACACAAGTGACTGACATTAGACACACACAGTAACACACAGAAGTGACTGACATTAGACACACACACATTGACACACACAAGTGACTGAAATTAGACACACACAGTGACACAAAGAAGTGACTGACATTAGACACACACAGTGACACACAGACGTGACTGACATTAGACACACACAGTGACAGAAGTGACTAACAGACACACACAGTGACACACAGAAGTGACTGACATTAGACACACACAGTGACACACAGATGTGACTGACAGACACACACAGTGACACACAGACGTGACTGACATTAGACACACACAGTGACACACAGAAGTGACTGACATTAGACACACACAGTGACACACAGACGTGACTGACATTAGACACACACAGTGACACACAGAAGTGACTGACATTAGACACACACAGTGACACACAGAAGTGACTGACATTAGACACACAGTGACACACAGAAGTGACTGACATTAGACACACACAGTGACAGATAGAAGTGACTGACATTAGACACACACAGTGACAGATAGAAGTGACAGATAGAAGTGACTGACATTTGACACACACACAGTTACAGACAGAAGTGACTGACATTAGACACAATCAGTGACAGACAGAATTGACTGACATTAGACACACACAGTGACAGATAGAAGTGACTGACATTAGACACACACAATGACACACAGAAGTGACTGACATTAGACACACACAATAACAGACATAAATAACTGACATTAGACACACACAGTGACAGATAGAAGTGACTGACATTAGACACACACAGTGACAGATAGAAGTGACTGACATTAGGCACACACAGTGACAGATAGAAGTGACTGACATTAGACACACGCAGTGACACACAGAAGTGACTGACATTAGACACACACAGTGACATATAGAGGTGACTGACATTTGACACACCCAGTGACAGACAGAAGTGACTGACACTAGACACACACAGTGACAGACATAAATGACTGACACTAGACACACACAGTAACAGAAGTGACTGACATTAGACACACACAGTGACACACATAAGTGACTGAGAGACACATACAGTGACACACAGAAGTGACTGACATTAGACACACACAGTGACAGAAGTGACTGACATCTGACACACCCAGTGACAGACAGAAGTGACTGACATTAGACACACACAGTGACAGACAGAAGTGACTGACATCTGACACACCCAGTGACAGACAGAAGTGACTGACATTAGACACACACAGTGACAGACAGAAGTGACTGACATTAGACACACACAATGACATACAGAAGTGACTGACATTAGACACACACAGTGACAGACAGAAGTGACTGACATTAGACACACACAGTGACAGATAGAAGTGACTGACATTCGACACACACACAGAAGTGACATTAGACACACACAGTGACAGACAGAAGTGACTGACATTAGACACACACAGTGACAGACAGAAGTGGCTGACATTCGACACACAGTGACAGAAGTGACTGACATTCGACACACACACACAGTGACAGACAGAAGAGACTGACATTTGACACACCCAGTGACAGACAGAAGTGACTGACATTAGACACACACAGTGACAGACAGAAGTGGCTGACATTCGACACACAGTGACAGACAGAAGAGACTGACATTTGACACACCCAGTGACAGACAGAAGTGACTGACATTAGACACACACAGTGACAGACAGAAGTGGCTGACATTAGACACACAGTGACAGACAGAAGTGACTGACATTAGAAACACACAGTGACAGACAGAAGTGACTGACATTAGACACACACAGTGACAGACAGAAGTGGCTGACATTAGACACACAGTGACAGACAGAAGTGACTGACATTTGACACACCCAGTGACAGACAGAAGTGACTGACATTAGACACACACAGTGACAGACAGAAGTGGCTGACATTCGACACACAGTGACAGACAGAAGAGACTGACATTTGACACACCCAGTGACAGACAGAAGTGACTGACATTAGACACACACAGTGACAGACAGAAGTGGCTGACATTAGACACACAGTGACAGACAGAAGTGACTGACATTAGAAACACACAGTGACAGACATAAGTGACTGACATTAGACACACACAGTGACAGACAGAAGTGGCTGACATTAGACACACAGTGACAGACAGAAGTGACTGACATTAGACACACACACTGACAGACAGAAGTGACTGACATTAGACACACACAATGACACACAGAAGTGACTGACATTAGACACACAGTGACACACAGAAGTGACTGGCATTAGACACACACAGTAACACACAGAAGTGGCTGACATTAGACACACACAGTGACAGAAGTGACTGACATTCGACACACACACACAGTGACAGTCAGAAGTGACTGACATTTGACACACACAGTGACAGACAGAAGTAACTGACATTAGACACACACAGTGACACACAGAAGTGACTGACATTAGACACATACAGTGACAAGCAGAAGTGACTGACATTAGACACACACAAGTGACTGAAATTAGACACACACAGTGACAGATAGCTGTGACTGACTTTAGACACACACAGTTACAGAAGTGACTGACATTAGACACACAGTAACACACAGAAGTGACTGACATTAGACACACACAGTGACAGACAGAAATGACTGACATTAGACACACACAGTGACAGACAGAAATGACTGACAGGCACACACAGTGACACACAGAAGTGACTGACATTAGACACACACAGTGACAGACATAAATGACTGACATTAGACACACACAGTGACAGACAGAAATGACTGACATTAGACACACACAGTGACAGACAGAAATGACTGACATTAGACACACACAGTGACAGACAGAAATGACTGACATTAGACACACACAGTGACAGACAGAAATGACTGACAGGCACACACAGTGACAGATAGAAGTGACTGACAGACACACACAGTGACACACAGAAGTGACTGACATTAGACACACACAGTGACAGACAGAAATGACTGACATTAGACACACACAGTGACAGACAGAAATGACTGACAGGCACACACAGTGACAGATAGAAGTGACTGACAGACACACACAGTGACAGACAGAAGTGACTGACATTAGACACACACAGTGACAGATAGAAGTGACTGACATTTGACACACACAGTGACAGACAGAATTGACAGACACACCCAGTTACAGACAGAAGTGACTGACATTAGACACACACAGTGACAGATAGAAGTGACTGACATTAGACACACACAATGACACACAGAAGTGACTGACATTAGACACACACAATGACACACAGAAATGACTGACAGACACACACAGTGACAGACAGAAGTGACTGAAATTAGACACACACAGTGACAGATTGAAGTGACTGACATTCGACACACACACACAGTGACACACAGAAGTGACTGACATTAGACACAGTTCAAAATAGTAATATAGCCGCACCACCAACTGTATTTAAAACATTATTGCTTTATTGTGCCAATTAAAACAGACAACATTTCGGACCCATGTCCTTGTTCATGTCTCATGTCAGACATGAATAAGGACATGGGTCCGAAATGTTGTCTGTTTTAATTGGCACAATAAAGCAATAATGTTTTAAATACAGTTGGTGGTGCGGCTATATTACTATTTTGAACTGTATATCTTGGACCATGGTGCAGGTCTAATAGCTGGCACACCTGCAAACGATTTGCTGCATACCCACAGGTGGGGATCACCTTGGTGCTTGTGCATTCTCTTGATTGACATTAGACACACACAGTGACAGAAGTGACTGGCATTAGACACACACAGTGACAGAAGTGACTACCGCACACTGACATTAGACACACACAGTGACAGACAGAAGTGACTGACATTAGACACACACAGTGACACACAGAAGTGACTGACATTAGACACACACAGTGACAGAAGTGACTGACATTTGACACACACAGTGACAGATAGAAGTGACTGACATTAGACACACACAGTGACAGACAGAAGTGACTGACATTAGACACACGCAGTGACAGACAGAAGTGACTGACATTAGACACACACAGTGACACACAGAAGTGACTGACATTAGACACACACAGTGACAGAAGTGACTGACATTAGACACACACAGTGACAGAAGTGACTACCGCACACTGACATTAGACACACACAGTATATGTAAGTATATAACGAGAATATTTGAACTGGAAATTAAATATCTGAAAATCTATATAAATATATAAACCTATTGGAGACTATAGCTATTAATGTACTGCCAAAAGTTTATTGTCATATTAATTATTGAGTCCGAGAGGTATTCTGGTTTTAAGTTTGTGTATCCAGAATACCTCCCTAAGAGCTAGCTTGGAGTCTCTGCTCTGTCCTCTTTTGTCATTGTATACCTTTTCAATAAACAGTCCATCTGAGAGATACAGGACATTTATGGTGTTTGGATTTTAAATGTTGTACCAAAGGTGTAGTTAAAGAGCCATTTTTTATATTTGTAATGTGTTCCCTGACCCTTTCTCGCATCTTCCTGGTCGTAAGTCCCACATACTGTAGGTCACATAGGGTGCAGGTCAATAGATACATTTAGTATGTTTCTCTGCAATTTAGGAACATTTTATAATAAACAATTTCTCCTGTAGATGAACCTCTAAAGGAATCTCCTTCTTGGAGATATTCACACGCCTTGCATGTTGTATTGGTACAATGAAAGTGTAATGATTCTGATCATTGCTGTGTCACTGTGGCTCCCGGATCTGTCTGATTGCCTCTGCTAGGCAACGTGACGCGGTCTCTCTATCGACCCACTCTGATGACATCCGGCTGGTCTTTAAATCTCTGGCGGGACTGTGCCTCGTCGCACGTTTGTTGGATAGTTTTCCTGCTTCCTGGCTCCTTGCTGTATCCTGTGAGTTTAATCTCAACCTGCCTAAAAGTTATCCTGACCTTTGCTTTGCCTGACCATTCCAACGGATTGCCCTCAACCTGCCTAAAGTGACTTTAACCTCTGCCTTGCCTGACCATTCTTTCAGATTATCCTCTGCCTGGCTTAAAGTGATACTGACCTCTGCTTTGCCTGACCATTCTTATGGATTATCCTCTCCCTGCCTTAAAGTGATACTGACCTCTGCTTTGCCTGACCATTCTTACGGATTATCTTCTTCCTGCCTTAAAGTGATACTGACCTCTGCTTTGCCTGACCATTCTTACGGCTTATCCTCTCCCTGCCTTAAAGTGATACTGACCTCTGCTTTGCCTGACCATTCTTACGGATTATCCTCTCCCTGCCTTAAAGTGATACTGACCTCTGCTTTGCCTGACCATTCTTACGGATTATCCTCTCCCTGCCTTAAAGTGATACTGACCTCTGCTTTGCCTGACCATTCTTACGGATTATCTTCTTCCTGCCTTAAAGTGATACTGACCTCTGCTTTGCCTGACCATTCTTACGGATTATCCTCTCCCTGCCTTAAAGTGATACTGACCTCTGCTTTGCCTGACCATTCTTACAGTTTATCCTCTTCCTGCCTTAAAGTGATACTGACCTCTGCTTTGCCTGACCATTCTTACGGATTATCCTCTCCCTGCCTTAAAGTGATACTGACCTCTGCTTTGCCTGACCATTCTTACGGATTATCTTCTTCCTGCCTTAAAGTGATACTGACCTCTGCTTTGCCTGACCATTCTTACGGATTATCCTCTCCCTGCTTTAAAGTGATACTGACCTCTGCTTTGCCTGACCATTCTTACGGCTTATCCTCTCCCTGCCTTAAAGTGATATTGACCTCTGCTTTGCCTGACCATTCTTACAGATTATCCTCTGCCTGCCTTAAAGTGATACTGACCTCTGCTTTGCCTGACCATTCTTACGGATTATCCTCTCCCTGCCTTAAAGTGATACTGACCTCTGCTTTGCCTGACCATTTGTAACGGTACCAACCGGATACCAAGGGTTAACACCAGGGAACAATGTCCTACATAGGGAATCAGCAGTTCACAACCCAGCCAGTTGTCAGGTTTAAACAGAATGACTTTTATTAAGGCTCATATGCCCAGTATTTATGCAGGTCTGACCCCCCCCCAGAAGGGGGGTTGAAAGAATGTTGTACATTGAATGGAGGGAACACGCCCTTTTACATGATACAATAGAATACCTTGCTCAAGCTGATAACAATTTAAACACAGACACACACTTGGCTTTCCTTATCATCTAGGGTCTGCTCTCTGAGGTTGATTAAACAATGGACTGTGTATCAATAACATTAATGACAGTGCACAATAGCTGAGGCTAAAGCTGAACACAGTTAACTCTTTCAGTGCTGACAGAAGGGTCTGTCACATCTACATAGCACAATATACAGCCTATAGACAACCTTTCTTATGTTATAGTCCAGAAGTGGCTAGGTTTGCCACAATGCTCCCCCAGAACCAAGCCGGCATACACAGTCTGATCCCAACGGATCGGCTTGGGGATGTCCGGGGCAACAACTTTCGGCTCAAGTAAGCTACGGGGTGTTCTCCGCCATCTGCTCCAACTTGGCTCAGTACTGCCCCCACCCCAAACATGGAAGCGTCTCTTCCCGGAGGGACTGGGATTGGGTAGTCACAGGGTTAACATCAGCGGGATCCATGGGAGCATAGGCAGAAACAAGGGGGGCCAAGTCATTTCCAAGGAGAACATCAGCAGGTAAGTCCTTCTTGACCCCCACATTCACAAGTCTAGCGCCCACTCCCCAATCCAAATGTACCCTGGCAACAGGTAGGCGGAACACAGTGCCCCCTGCTACCCTCACAGCCACAGTGTCTCCAGTGTGCTGTTTCTCAGGCACCAAGTTCTCTTGAAGCAAGGTCATGGTAGCACCAGTATCCCGTAGACAACTGACCTCCTTCCCATTCACTTTAACCCGTTGCCGGTTATTCCGGTGGGCAGCTTGCACGGGGTCTGCTTCATGTAGGCTGCCCCAGCATTCTGGCGCCTCTACGTAGCGGGCCACAGGCTGAGGATTATGTGGGATTCCGCCAGCGGGTCTTCTCCAGGACTGTGCTTGATTCGCTGCGTTTAGGGGACACTCTGGTCTTTTGTGCCCTAGTTGCTTACATCCAAAGCACCGAATAGGTTGTGAGTAGCCCCGCGAATTGAACCGGGCTCTCTGAGGGTAGTTCGTGGCCGGAGGCCGTGTGGTATAGCGGTGCGCCGGGGGTTGGTAACTGGCAGCTGCTGGGGTGACTGGGGGTCTGTACTCCACTCTAGCAGTGGGCAATCGGTATACTGCTCCCCCTGCCCCTCGTACTGCCACGGATCCGCCAGTGGGTGCTGTATCCGGCACCAAATGGGGAGCTATCAGGGTTAAAGTAGCTCCCGAATCCCGAAGTCCCTGGACCGACATCACCTCATGCAGAATTCCCAGGGGTTCCTCGGCTTGGGTGCTCAACACCTCATGAGCGGCTGGCTCCGTTTGGTAATGGTGAGCAGCCGCCCTTGGGGCCAGGTTCTGTCTGACCTGGTTCCAAGCTTGTCTGCTCCGATTTTGGGTGCACTCACGTGCCATATGTCCCCACTGCTTGCAGGTGTGGCATTGTATATTAGCCCGTCCATTGTTAGGCTGTAGTCCATGGTGCCTCCTGGCATCAAAATGCTGGTCTGCTAATCTGGCTGCTTCGGTTAAGGTGAGGGGTTTTCGATCTCTCACCCATTCTTGGGCTTCTGGGGACAAGCCGTTAAAGAATTGCTCCAACAGCATCAGTTGTCGCAATTCTTCCATGGTGGTAGCTTGGCTGGCCTGTATCCACCCCTGAGATGCTTGATCCAGCTTGTGGGCCCACTCTGCATGGGAATCTCTTTCTGGCTTGCGCAGGCCTCTAAACTTGCGCCGGTATGCCTCTGAGGTAATGGCATATCTTTCCAAGATCGCTCTCTTCACTTTAGCGTAATCCTTGCTGTCCTCCCTGGGTACAGCGCGATACGCTTCCGCTGCCCTACCGGCTAGCTTGCCTGCTAGCACCGGCACCCATACGGACTGCTCCAAATCATGTAACTCGCACAGTCTCTCAAAATCCTGTAAATACCCATCAATCTCATCCTTCTCCTCACAAAACATTTTAAATGCATGGTATGGGATTTTGGGTCTTACTGGGTTGCTGAGTGCGTCCAAAATGGATTCTGCTCGGGAGGATGCATTCCGCGGACTGTGTGCCATCACGTACTCCTGCACATCTGCCATTACCACGGATAGCATATCCCGTGGTACAGGTTGGGGTAAAAATTCCAGCCTGGTCCTCATTTCCCTCTGGTATAGGGTCTCCTCCATGGCTGCTGGAGGCGTAGCGCTGCGAGCTCTGTCTCCCTCCATCAGCTCAGCAATTAATATAGCCTTGGGTTTGCTGCTGCCTATCTTTCCCCTGGCTTCTAGCAGTTCCTTTTACGTTTGTCTCTTTAGCTTAGAATAATCCATCTCCATTCACTTCGGTCCCTGGTACTCCTTCCATCTTAGTCAGTATTGTAGTAATCCCCCTCTTCCTGAGGTTACTGGCTTGTGTAGTTGCTCTTCTGGGCGATAAGGTTCATTCCGTCGCTTGCCACCAATTGTAACGGTACCAACCGGATACCAAGGGTTAACACCAGGGAACAATGTCCTACATAGGGAATCAGCAGTTCACAACCCAGCCAGTTGTCAGGTTTAAACAGAATGACTTTTATTAAGGCTCATATGCCCAGTATTTATGCAGGTCTGACCCCCCCCAGAAGGGGGGTTGAAAGAATGTTGTACATTGAATGGAGGGAACACGCCCTTTTACATGATACAATAGAATACCTTGCTCAAGCTGATAACAATTTAAACACAGACACACACTTGGCTTTCCTTATCATCTAGGGTCTGCTCTCTGAGGTTGATTAAACAATGGACTGTGTATCAATAACATTAATGACAGTGCACAATAGCTGAGGCTAAAGCTGAACACAGTTAACTCTTTCAGTGCTGACAGAAGGGTCTGTCACATCTACATAGCACAATATACAGCCTATAGACAACCTTTCTTATGTTATAGTCCAGAAGTGGCTAGGTTTGCCACACCATTCTTACGGCTTATCCTCTCCCTGCCTTAAAGTGATACTGACCTCTGCTTTGCCTGACCATTCTTACGGATTATCCTCTGCCTGGCTTAAAGTGATACTGACCTCTGCTTTGCCTGACCATTCTTACAGATTATCCTCTGCCTGGCTTAAAGTGATACTGACCTCTGCTTTGCCTGACCATTCTTACGGCTTATCCTCTTCCTGCCTTAAAGTGATACTGACCTCTGCTTTGCCTGACCATTCTTACAGATTATCTTCTGCCTGGCTTAAAGTGATACTGACCTCTGCTTTGCCTGACCATTCTTACAGATTATCCTCTCCCTGCCTTATTGTGATACCGACCTCGGCCTTGCCTGACCATTTTTACGGATTATCCTCTCCCTGCCTTAAAGTGATACTGACCTCTGCTTTGCCTGACCATTTTTACGGATTATCCTCTGCCTGCCTTATTGTGATACCGACCTCGGCCTTGCTTGACCACCCTATCGGATTTCTCTCTGCAGCCTTTCAGACATTCTGTTCTTTGCTTTGCCAGCTTCATCAGCCTGTCTTCCAGAATTCAGTATTCAGCTTTCCCGTGGTCCTGCATCTTCTGATAGTATGCTGTTCTTTATTTCGTGCATTATTTCTTTCCTTTTCCTGAGTGGGTCACGTCCTGGGTTTTTCTCAGTGTGTGTGTGATGTATATCACTCTAGCAATTGGGCCTAGTCCTGGACTGATTCTAAACGGCTGACAGAAAGGTTCTTTTAAATCTAAGCCATCAGCTTTGTGTAGTTACTGCATTTCTTAATTTTGTAGGGGCTATGTGGTTTCCTATTGATATACCTTTCCTAAAATGAAAATCTGCAACCCTGGTGTACAATGTTAAAGGGACACTGAACCCAAATTTTTTCTTTCATGATTCAGATAGAGCATGAAATTTTAAGCAACTTTCTAATATTCTCCTATTCTCAATTTTTCTTCGTTCTTTTGCTATCTTTATTTTAAAAGCAGGAATGTAAATCTTAGCAGCCAGCCCATTTTAGGTTCAGCACCATGGATAGCGCTTACTTATTGGAGGCTTACATTTACCCAACAATAAGCAAGCATAACCCAGGTTCTCAACCGAAAATGGTCCGGCTCCTATGCACCACATTCCTGCTTTTTAAATAAAGATAGCAAGAGAATGAAGAAAAAGTGATAATAGGAGTAAATTAGAAAGTAGCTTAAAATTGCATGCTCTATCTGAATCACAAAAGAAAAAATATGGGTTTAGTGTCCCTTTAACTAGCTTGTCATCTGCTTGTAGAAGTGGTAAATGTTTTTGAATGATGCTAGAGATCTGATGGTATTGGTTGCTGCATTGGGTTACAAAGGTAACTCTATCATCCACCTTATTTTAATGATTTTTTTTTCTTTTAATAAATCCTCTCTTTTAGTTTTGGCTACTGAATTGTTTGCTGTTTGGATTATTTTGTTAGGATAACCTCTATCTCTTAATTTATCAGATAATGTATCTGCATGCATGGTATATTATATTTCTGTACTGCAATTCCTTTTAAAGGGACATAATACTCATATGCTAAATCACTAATATAAATGGGACATAAAACTCATATGCTAAATCACTTGAAACTGATGCAGCATAGCTGTAAAAAGCTGACAGGAAAATATCACCTGAGCATCTCTATGTAAAAAAGGAAGATATTTTACCTCACAATCTCCTCAGCTCAGCAGAGTAAGTTCTGTGTAAAAAGTTATACTTCACCTGCTCCCAGCTGCAGGTAAAAAAAAAATAAAAAAAATGAAGAAATGAACAGCAGCCAATCAGCATCAGCAGTGCTGAGGTCATGAACTCTTACTGTGATCTCATGAGATTTGACTTAACTCTCATGAGATTTCATAGTAAGCTTCCTTTACCTGATTGGTGAAATAATATGAGAGTGCACGATGCTAGTCCCTTCAGATGTCCCAGGACAAACACACTAAAATGCTGCTTAGAAATCCTTTACAATGGGAGGTGGCCACTGAGGAACTTTTGAGGTAAAATATCTTTCTTTTTTACATAGAGATGTTCAGGTGATATTTTCTAGTCAGCTTTTTACAGCTATGCTGCATCACTTTCAAGTGTTTAAACATTTGGGTATTATGGCCCTTTAAGTCTGGTAAACTGTCCTTTGGCTACAGAACCAAACACTCTTTTTGGACGATTACTGTGGGCATGGAGTAATGTATTGCCCAAGATTGGTTTGGTATAGACTTCTGTTTGTATGGACCCCTCTGGGGCCCCCCTCATTTTTACATCTTGATAATGTATTTATTTGTTATCAAATTCTGATGTAAACTGAATACCAACCTCATTTGTATTTAGTTTTGCTACAAATTCTTGTGCACTAGTCTCATCCCCTTTCAAAATGCAAATGAGGTCATCTATATACCTGCGGTAATAGGTGATATTATCTCTGAGGGGGCTTTGACATCCATAGATGTGGGACAGCTCCCACCACCCAATAAAGAGGTTGGCGTAGGAGGGGGAACATTTTGCCCCCATAGCTGTCCCACATCTCTGTAGGTAAAAGGCCCCCTCAATAGTAAAAAAATGATGTGTCAAAAGGAATTTAGTAACTCGAGAGATGTATTTACTAAAGGTCTCACCAACCCCTTCTATCCTATTCATAAAGAATTAAAATGCCTTTAGTCCCATTGTATGTGGAATTGATGAATACAATGCCTGGACATCAATGGTTAACCAGCCATAGTTCTCTTAATTGTTTGGTATCACGTAAGTGATTGGTTAAGCTTTCTACTATTGGCTGTAGGATTTCATCTAGCCACTGTGATAGGTGCTTATTTTAGTCTGTTGATCAAAAAAACCCTCATCAATCAAATGTGAAAGTTCTCTCCTGAATCTCAAAGTAGGGTAAGTCTCTAATTTGTGTATTGTTTACTATCACTTAAAGGGACACTGAACCCAAATTTTTTCTTTCGTGTTTCAGATAGAGCATGACATTTTAAGCAACTTTCTAATTTAGTCCAAATTTTCTTCATTCTCTTGGTATCTTTATTTGAAATGCAAGAATGTAAGTTTAGATGCCGGCCCAGTTTTGGTGAACAACCTGGGTTGTTCTTGCTGATTGGTGGATAAATTCATCCACCAATAAAAAAGTGCTGTCCAGAGCCCTGAGCCAAAAAAAAAGCGTAGATGCCTTCTTTTTCAAATAAAGATAGCAAGAGAACGAAGAAAAATTCATAATAGGAGTAAATTAGAAAGTTGCTTAAAATTGCATGCTCTATCTGAATCACGAAAGAAAAAAAATTGGGCTCAGTGTCCCTTTAATTGTCTGCTTCCTGTATGAACTGCACCTTGTCTAATACTACAATAGAGCCTCCCTTGTCTGCTGCTCTTATAACTATGTCATGATTATTGCTTAAAGGGACATGAAACCCACATTTTTTCTTTTATGATTTAGAAAGAGCATGCCATTTTAAACAACTTTCTAATTTACTTCTATTATCTAATTTGCTTTATTCTCTTGATTTACTGTGCTGAAAAGCATATCTAGATATGCTCAGTAGCTGCTGATTGGTTGCTGTACATAGATGCCTCGAATGATTGGCTCATCCATATGCATTGCTATTTCTTCAACAAAGGATAGCTAAATAATGAAGCAAACTAGATAATAGAAGTAAATTGGAATGTTGTTTAAAATTGTATTGTCTACTTGAATCATGAAAGAAATTTTTTGGGTTTAGTGGCCCTTTAATCTCTTTATTGCTTCTTTGGATTCTTTAATTAAGTTCGCCTTTCTTTTGTCATTCCTAGACCTATATGTTAGTGTGTTAAGATCCTGTTTAATTATATGTTGGAATTTTTCTAAAATGTTACCCCTGCTGTGAATGGGATAAAAAACTGATGGATTCCTGAATCTGGGAATGATCTTCGGTTGAAATTCCTCTGCCTGTGGACCCCCTTCTGCCTGTAAATCTTCCAATGCTGCTAGGTCACAAGCCTCTCTAAACGTTAGATCCTCTGTTATGCTAACATTTATATCCTCTGAGAAATGTTTTTTAAAGGATTACTTTCTGTTATAATTTTTAAGCTAAACAACTAACATATTAAAGATAATAAACATTAATTAAAACCTACTGACCTATATTTTGTCCAAAACAAAGTTTCATAACGTTCTAAAAGTTATATCTTTTATTCGCCGTTGATGTCACGTTATCCTGCTCACTATTTTCAGCACTGCATGTTCAAAATACTTAAACCAATAACTTTGTGTTTAAAGCGCCATTTTGAACCTAGGTATTGTAAATGGATTGGTACAGAGCAAAGGATACCCACGGAGTGGGTTTGGAAAACAATTAAATTTGCAGACAAGATTTCTGATATACGGTAGAGATATGTTAATGAAATGCTATTGATAAAAAGCGTATTTGGGGTAGTTAGTAACAGGCATAGAAAATATTTACTTACAGTGGCCCTTTAAGAGTAATATTTTTTATTAATCTGTTAACATCGAGGAAGGTTTAAAACGAATTAAAATCTTCTGCTGGAACAACGTTTAAACCTAGTTCCAATACCTTTGTTTCTTCATTTGTCAGAGGATATGTAGAAAGGTTTACTACCAAGTTTAGCTGCAACCCCTTTTGATTGGATACCTGTTTTGTCTTGTAAATTCTTTGGGGCATATTTATCAAAGTGCGTGTGGACATGATATGATGTAGCGTATCATGTCCGCTGCACATCAATAAATGCAAACAGCATACGCGGTCGGAATTTATCATTGCACAAACAGTTCAACAGAACTGCTTGTGCAATACCGCCCCCTGCAGATTTGCGGCCAATCCGCCGTTAGTAGGGGGTGTCAATCAACCCGATCGTATTCTATCAGGTTGATTTCTGTTCGCCGCCTCAGAGCGGGTGGACAAGTTATGAAGCAGCGGTCTTTAGACTGCTGTTTCATAACTTCTGTTTCCGGCAAGCCTGAAGGCTCTCCGGAAACAAGGGGCATCAAGCGCCGTTCGGAGCTTGATAATTCGGCCCCTTTGCCTCTTCCCTCCCCTTCTGGGGCCCGATCCGATATGCAGCGTCGACCCGCAAAAGCCGGCGATGCCGAATTTTGCACAGGTTTGGTATCACATATACGGCGTAACCTAGAAGTTCCGCTCGTATATTTCTGCCTTCGCCCGTAGTTTTTTGGGCCATAGACAGGTATACCAAACCCGCGCAGTTTGGTATCCAATATACAGCGTAAGGACTTACGTGGCGAAAATGGAGAAATCTTTCTCCATTTTCACTTCGCCACAAATTGCAGCCGTAGTAAGCCTTACGCTGTGTATTGTAGCCCCGTAACTCCCTAAACTACCTGCAAAATAAAACCTAACACCTAACGCATGCGCAATGTCTATCTACCTGTCAACCGCGATCCCCCGCCGCAATCCCTAATAAAGTATTTAACCCCTAAACCGCCGCTCCCGGACCCCGCCGCCACCTACATTAAATGTATAACCCCCTAATGTGAGCCCCTACACCGCCGCCATCTACATTACCTACCCCCTAATGTGAGCCCCTACCCCGCCGCCAGCTATATTAAACTACCCCCTAATGTGAGCACCTTACACCGCCGCCAGCTACATTAAACTACCCCCTAATGTGAGCTCCTACCCCGCCGCCAGCTACATTAAACTACCCCCTAATGTGAGCTCCTACCCTGCCGCCAGCTACATTAAAATTATTAACCCCTAATCTAATCCCGCTACGCCGCCGCCAGCTATATTAAATACATTAACCCCTAATCTAATCCCCCTAAAGTAATCACCTCTATTACCAGCCCTTAAAAGGGCCTTTTGCGTGACATTGCCCCAAAGTAACAGCTCTATTGCCAGCCCTTAAAAGGGCTTTTTGCGTGACATTGCCCCAAAGTAACAGCTCTATTGCCAGCCCTTAAAAGGGCTTTTTGCGGGGCATTTCCCCAAAGTAATCAGCTCTTTTGCATCTAATCTAAATCCCCCTACACCGCCGCCACCTATAATAAATGTATTACCCCCTAATCTAATCCCCCTACACCGCTGCCACCTATATTAAATAGATTAACCCCTAATCTAATCCCCCTACACCGCCGCCACCTATATTAAATAGATTAACCCCTAATCTAATCCCCCTACACCGCCGCCACCTATATTAAATAGATTAACCCCTAATCTAATCCCCCTACACCGCCGCCAGCTATATTAACTATATTAACCCTAATTATATTAGGGTTAATATAGTTAATATAGTTATTATTATATATATATTAACTTTATTAACCCTAATTATATTAGGGTTAATATCGTTAATATATTATTTATATATTAAGTATAATAACCCTATCTAACTCTAACATCCCTAACTAAATTCTTATTAAAATAAAATCTAATTAATATTAATATTATTAATTAAAATATTCCTATTTAAATCTAAATACTTACCTATAAAATAAACCCTAAGATAGCTACAATATAATTAATAATTACATTGTAGCTATTTTAGGGTTTATATTTATTTTACAGGTAACTTGGTATTTATTTTAACTAGGTAGCTATTAAATAGTTATTAACTATTTAATAGCTATTGTACCTAGTTAAAATAAATACCAAGTTACCTGTAAAATAAATATAAACCCTAAAATAGCTACAATGTAATTATGAATTACATTGTAGCTATCTTAGGGTTTATTTTATAGGTAAGTATTTAGATTTAAATAGGAATATTTTAATTAATAATATTAATTAGATTTATTTTAATAAGAATTTAGTTAGGGATGTTAGAGTTAGATAGGGTTATTATACTTAATATTTATATAATATAATAACGATATTAACTATATTAACCCTAATATAATTAGGGTTAATATAGTTAATATATATAATATAATAACTATATTAACTATTTTAACCCTAATATAATTAGGGTTAATATAGCTGGCGGCGGTGTAGGGGGATTAGATTAGGGGTTAATCTATTTAATATAGGTGGCGGCGGTGTAGGGGGATTAGATTAGGGGTTAATCTATTTAATATAGGTGGCGGCGGGGTAGGGGGATTAGATTAAGGGGTAATACATTTATTATAGGTGGCGGCGGTGTAGGGGGATTTAGATTAGATGCAAAAGAGCTGATTACTTTGTGACAATGCCCCGCAAAAAGCCCTTTTAAGGGCTGGTAAAAGAGCTGATTACTTTGGGGAAATGCCCCGCAAAAAGCCCTTTTAAGGGCTGGCAATAGAACTGTTACTTTGGGGCAATGTCACGCAAAAGGCCCTTTTAAGGGCTGGTAATAGAGGTGATTACTTTAGGGGGATTAGATTAGGGGTTAATGTATTTACTATAGCTGGCGGCGGGGTAGGGGGATTAGATTAGGGGTTAATAATTTTAATATAGCTGGTGGCGGGGTAGGGGGATTAGATTAGGGGTTAATAATTTTAATATAGCTGGTGGCGGGGTAGGAGCTCACATTAGGGGGTAGTTTAATGTAGCTGGCAGCGGGGTAGGAGCTCACATTAGGGGGTAGTTTAATGTAGCTGGCGGAGGTGTAAGGGGCTCACATTAGGGGGTAGTTTAATATAGCTGGCGGCGGGGTAGGAGCTCACATTAGGGGGTAGTTTAATGTAGCTGGCGGCGGTGTAAGGGGCTCACATTAGGGGGTAGTTTAATATAGCTGGCGGCGGGGTAGGGGCTCACATTAGGGGGTAGGTAATGTAGATAGCGGCGGTGTAGGGGCTCACATTAGGGGGTTATACATTTAATGTAGGTGGCGGCGGGGTCCGGGAGCTGCGGTTTAGGGGTTAATAACTTTATTAGGTGGCGGTGGGGTCCGGGAGCGGCGGTTTAGGGGTTAATACATTTTTTATTATTAAGAGAGTGAGGGGGGATAGCGGATAGAGGGTTAGACGTGTCAGGCTATGTTTGGGAGGCGCGTTAGACAGTACGGGTGATTTAATAATTTAGTCAGGTTTTGTAGGCGCCGGCAGTTTCTAAAGTGCCGTAAGTCACTGGCGACTCCAGAAATTTGTACTTACGCAGATTTCTGGACATCACTGGTTTATCCGACTTACGGCACTTTAGCATCTGACGGCGGGGTATATTGGATAGCTCGAGATGCGAGCTGAAACTACGGGCGGCAGGGGTTCCCTCGCTTGCGCCGCAAACTACGATCTATATCGGATTGCGCCCCTGGTCTTTCTGGGGGTTTGGAATAAACCTGTGCTATTTCAGTGTGATCGGATTCTTTTAAGATACCCGGAACTGTTGTTCTCATAGGTGGTCCTGTGTAATATCTAGAAGTTCCCATGTTGGTATCTATTCTGGGGTCATAACTAGGTAGTGACATATTGTCTTTTGGCCTTACCGATCTTGTTTCTCTTTCATATAAGGATGTGGCTAAAGCCCTATCTTCCTCACCTGAGGTGAAGCCTTCACCAGAAAATTAATCTTGAGATTCTGCTTTACTTTCACTAAAAGTAACCTTTTTCAATTGTGTAGGTACATTTTCTATTTGATGTTCCCCATTTTGCTATTTATGCCATTAAAGCGACCTCTTTTTCTTTAGCGCTGTATGCGCATTCCTTTTACATATTAACTACTGAACCCAGCGCTGTATTGAATATAATGGACTGACAACTGTGGGAAAGTTTTGTCGTGTACGCTGTGATGACACAGCACATTCTCCCAGAACATTGCAATTTGGGTTAGTGAACCTTTAAGTTCTGAGACTTTTCCTCTTTCTGTTTAATTGGACACACAGTGACAGACATAAGTGACTACCGCACACCGACATTAGACACACAGTGACAGGAGTGACTACTGCACACTGACAGACACACAGTGACAGACATAAGTGACTACCGCACACTGACATTAGACAGTGACAGAAAGAAGTGACTACCGCACACTGACATTAGACAGTGACAGAAAGAAGTGACTACCGCACACTGACATTAGACACACACAGTGACAGAAGTGACTACCGCACACTGACATTAGACACACACAGTGACAGAAGTGACTACCGCACACTGACATTAGACACACACAGTGACAGAAGTGACTACCGCACACTGACATTAGACACACACAGTGACAGAAGTGACTACCGCACACTGACATTAGACACACACAGTGACAGATAGCAGTGACTACCGCACACTGACATTAGACACACACAGTGACAGATAGTGACTACCGCACACTGACATTAGACACACAGTGACAGATAGAAGTGACTACCGCACACTGACATTAGACACACAGTGACAGATAGCAGTGACTACCGCACACTGACATTAGACACACACAGTGACAGAAGTGACTACCGCACACTGACATTAGACACACAGTGACAGAAGTGACTACCGCACACTGACAGACACACAGTGACAGATAGTGACTACCGCACACTGACAGACACACAGTGACAGATAGTGACTACCGCACACTGACAGACACAGTGACAGATAGCAGTGACTACCGCACACTGACAGACACAGTGACAGATAGCAGTGACTACCGCACACTGACATTAGACACACAGTGACAGAAGTGACTACCGCACACTGACATTAGACACACAGTGACAGATAGTGACTACCGCACACTGACATTAGACACACAGTGACAGAAGTGACTACCGCACACTGACAGACACACAGTGACAGAAGTGACTACCGCACACTGACATTAGACACACAGTGACAGAAGTGACTACCGCACACTGACATTAGACACACAGTGACAGAAGTGACTACCGCACACTGACATTAGACACACACAGTGACAGAAGTGACTACCGCACACTGACATTAGACACACAGTGACAGAAGTGACTACCGCACACTGACATTAGACACACAGTGACAGAAGTGACTACCGCACACTGACATTAGACACACAGTGACAGAAGTGACTACCGCACACTGACATTAGACACACACAGTGACAGAAGTGACTACCGCACACTGACATTAGACACACAGTGACAGAAGTGACTACCGCACACTGACATTAGACACACACAGTGACAGAAGTGACTACCGTACACTGACATTAGACACACACAGTGACAGAAGTGACTACCGCACACTGACATTAGACACACAGTGACAGAAGTGACTACCGCACACTGACATTAGACACACAGTGACAGATAGTGACTACCGCACACTGACATTAGACACACAGTGACAGAAGTGACTGCCGCACACTGACATTAGACACACACAGTGACAGAAGTGACTACCGCACACTGACATTAGACACACAGTGACAGAAGTGACTACCGCACACTGACATTAGACACACAGTGACAGAAGTGACTACCGCACACTGACATTAGACACACACAGTGACAGATAGCAGTGACTGCCGCACACTGACATTAGACACACACAGTGACAGAAGTGACTACCGCACACTGACATTAGACACACACAGTGACAGAAGTGACTACCGCACACTGACATTAGACACACACAGTGACAGAAGTGACTACCGTACACTGACATTAGACACACACAGTGACAGAAGTGACTACCGCACACTGACATTAGACACACACAGTGACAGATAGTGACTACCGCACACTGACATTAGACACACAGTGACAGATAGAAGTGACTACCGCACACTGACATTAGACACACAGTGACAGATAGCAGTGACTACCGCACACTGACATTAGACACACAGTGACAGAAGTGACTACCGCACACTGACATTAGACACACACAGTGACAGAAGTGACTACCGCACACTGACATTAGACACACAGTGACAGAAGTGACTACCGCACACTGACAGACACACAGTGACAGATAGTGACTACCGCACACTGACAGACACACAGTGACAGATAGTGACTACCGCACACTGACAGACACAGTGACAGATAGCAGTGACTACCGCACACTGACAGACACAGTGACAGATAGCAGTGACTACCGCACACTGACAGACACAGTGACAGATAGCAGTGACTACCGCACACTGACATTAGACACACAGTGACAGATAGTGACTACCGCACACTGACATTAGACACACAGTGACAGATAGTGACTACCGCACACTGACATTAGACACACAGTGACAGATAGTGACTACCGCACACTGACATTAGACACACAGTGACAGAAGTGACTACCGCACACTGACATTAGACACACAGTGACAGATAGTGACTACCGCACACTGACATTAGACACACAGTGACAGAAGTGACTACCGCACACTGACATTAGACACACAGTGACAGAAGTGACTACCGCACACTGACATTAGACACACAGTGACAGATAGTGACTACCGCACACTGACATTAGACACACAGTGACAGAAGTGACTACCGCACACTGACATTAGACACACACAGTGACAGAAGTGACTACCGCACACTGACATTAGACACACAGTGACAGAAGTGACTACCGCACACTGACATTAGACACACAGTGACAGAAGTGACTACCGCACACTGACATTAGACACACACAGTGACAGAAGTGACTACCGCACACTGACATTAGACACACAGTGACAGAAGTGACTACCGCACACTGACATTAGACACACAGTGACAGAAGTGACTACCGCACACTGACATTAGACACACAGTGACAGAAGTGACTACCGCACACTGACATTAGACACACACAGTGACAGAAGTGACTACCGCACACTGACATTAGACACACAGTGACAGAAGTGACTACCGCACACTGACATTAGACACACACAGTGACAGAAGTGACTACCGTACACTGACATTAGACACACACAGTGACAGAAGTGACTACCGCACACTGACATTAGACACACAGTGACAGAAGTGACTACCGCACACTGACATTAGACACACAGTGACAGATAGTGACTACCGCACACTGACATTAGACACACAGTGACAGAAGTGACTGCCGCACACTGACATTAGACACACACAGTGACAGAAGTGACTACCGCACACTGACATTAGACACACAGTGACAGAAGTGACTACCGCACACTGACATTAGACACACAGTGACAGAAGTGACTACCGCACACTGACATTAGACACACACAGTGACAGATAGCAGTGACTGCCGCACACTGACATTAGACACACACAGTGACAGAAGTGACTACCGCACACTGACATTAGACACACACAGTGACAGAAGTGACTACCGCACACTGACATTAGACACACACAGTGACAGAAGTGACTACCGCACACTGACATTAGACACACACAGTGACAGAAGTGACTACCGCACACTGACATTAGACACACACAGTGACAGAAGTGACTACCGCACACTGACATTAGACACACACAGTGACAGAAGTGACTACCGCACACTGACATTAGACACACAGTGACAGATAGCAGTGACTGCCGCACACTGACATTAGACACACACAGTGACAGAAGTGACTACCGCACACTGACATTAGACACACAGTGACAGAAGTGACTACCGCACACTGACATTAGACACACAGTGACAGAAGTGACTACCGCACACTGACATTAGACACACAGTGACAGAAGTGACTACCGCACACTGACATTAGACACACACAGTGACAGATAGTGACTACCGCACACTGACATTAGACACACAGTGACAGATAGTGACTACCGCACACTGACATTAGACACACAGTGACAGAAGTGACTACCGCACACTGACATTAGACACACAGTGACAGAAGTGACTACCGCACACTTACATTAGACACACAGTGACAGAAGTGACTACCGCACACTGACATTAGACACACACAGTGACAGAAGTGACTACCGCACACTGACATTAGACACACAGTGACAGAAGTGACTACCGCACACTGACATTAGACACACACAGTGACAGAAGTGACTACCGCACACTGACATTAGACACACACAGTGACAGATAGTGACTACCGCACACTGACATTAGACACACAGTGACAGATAGCAGTAACTACCGCACACTGACATTAGACACACAGTGACAGAAGTGACTACCGCACACTGACATTAGACACACAGTGACAGAAGTGACTACCGCACACTGACATTAGACACACACAGTGACAGAAGTGACTACCGCACACTGACATTAGACACACAGTGACAGAAGTGACTGCCGCACACTGACATTAGACACACAGTGACAGAAGTGACTACCGCACACTGACATTAGACACACAGTGACAGATAGTGACTACCGCACACTGACATTAGACACACAGTGACAGAAGTGACTGCCGCACACTGACATTAGACACACACAGTGACAGAAGTGACTACCGTACACTGACATTAGACACACACAGTGACAGAAGTGACTACCGCACACTGACATTAGACACACAGTGACAGAAGTGACTACCGCACACTGACATTAGACACACAGTGACAGAAGTGACTACCGCACACTGACATTAGACACACAGTGACAGATAGCAGTAACTACCGCACACTGACATTAGACACACAGTGACAGAAGTGACTACCGCACACTGACATTAGACACACAGTGACAGATAGCAGTGACTACCGCACACTGACATTAGACACACAGTGACAGAAGTGACTACCACACAGTGACAGAAGTGACTATCCCACACTGACATTAGACACACAGTGACAGGAGTGACTACCACACAGTGACAGAAGTGACTACCGCACACTGACATTAGACACACAGTGACAGAAGTGACTACCGCACACTGACATTAGACACACAGTGACAGAAGTGACTACCGCACACTGACATTAGACACACAGTGACAGAAGTGACTACCGCACACTGACATTAGACACACACAGTGACAGAAGTGACTACCGCACACTGACATTAGACACACACAGTGACAGAAGTGACTACCGCACACTGACATTAGACACACACAGTGACAGAAGTGACTACCGCACACTGACATTAGACACACACAGTGACAGATAGTGACTACCGCACACTGACATTAGACACACAGTGACAGATAGCAGTAACTACCGCACACTGACATTAGACACACAGTGACAGAAGTGACTACCGCACACTGACATTAGACACACAGTGACAGAAGTGACTACCGCACACTGACATTAGACACACACAGTGACAGAAGTGACTACCGCACACTGACATTAGACACACAGTGACAGAAGTGACTGCCGCACACTGACATTAGACACACAGTGACAGAAGTGACTACCGCACACTGACATTAGACACACAGTGACAGATAGTGACTACCGCACACTGACATTAGACACACAGTGACAGAAGTGACTGCCGCACACTGACATTAGACACACACAGTGACAGAAGTGACTACCGTACACTGACATTAGACACACACAGTGACAGAAGTGACTACCGCACACTGACATTAGACACACAGTGACAGAAGTGACTACCGCACACTGACATTAGACACACAGTGACAGAAGTGACTACCGCACACTGACATTAGACACACAGTGACAGATAGCAGTAACTACCGCACACTGACATTAGACACACAGTGACAGAAGTGACTACCGCACACTGACATTAGACACACAGTGACAGATAGCAGTGACTACCGCACACTGACATTAGACACACAGTGACAGAAGTGACTACCGCACACTGACATTAGACACACAGTGACAGAAGTGACTACCGCACACTGACATTAGACACACAGTGACAGATAGCAGTGACTACCGCACACTGACATTAGACACACAGTGACAGAAGTGACTACCACACAGTGACAGAAGTGACTATCCCACACTGACATTAGACACACAGTGACAGGAGTGACTACTGCACACTGACAGACACACAGTGACAGACATAAGTGACTACCGCACACTGACATTAGACAGTGACAGAAAGAAGTGACTACCGCACACTGACATTAGACAGTGACAGAAAGAAGTGACTACCACACACTGACATTAGACAGTGACAGACATAAGTGACTACCGCACACTGACATTAGACAGTGACAGACATAAGTGACTACCGCACACTGACATTAGACAGTGACAGAAAGAAGTGACTACCACACACTGACATTAGACACACAGTGACAGAAGTGACTACCGCACACTGACATTAGACACACACAGTGACAGAAGTGACTACCGCACACTGACATTAGACACACAGTGACAGAAGTGACTACCGCACACTGACATTAGACACACAGTGACAGAAGTGACTACCGCACACTGACATTAGACACACACAGTGACAGAAGTGACTACCGCACACTGACATTAGACACACACACAGTGACAGAAGTGACTACCGTACACTGACATTAGACACACAGTGACAGATAGCAGTGACTGCCGCACACTGACATTAGACACACAGTGACAGATAGAAGTGACTACCGCACACTGACATTAGACACACAGTGACAGATAGCAGTGACTGCCGCACACTGACATTAGACACACAGTGACAGATAGCAGTGACTGCCGCACACTGACATTAGACACACACAGTGACAGATAGTGACTACCGCACACTGACATTAGACACACAGTGACAGATAGCAGTAACTACCGCACACTGACATTAGACACACAGTGACAGAAGTGACTACCGCACACTGACATTAGACACACAGTGACAGAAGTGACTACCGTACACTGACATTAGACACACACAGTGACAGAAGTGACTACCGCACACTGACATTAGACACACACAGTGACAGAAGTGACTACCGCACACTGACATTAGACACACAGTGACAGATAGTGATTACCGCACACTGACATTAGACACACAGTGACAGATAGTGACTACCGCACACTGACATTAGACACACAGTGACAGAAGTGACTACCGCACACTGACATTAGACACACAGCGTCAGATAGAAGTGACTACCGCACACTGACATTAGACACACAGCGTCAGATAGAAGTGACTACCGCACACTGACATTAGACACACAGTGACAGAAGTGACTACCGTACACTGACATTAGACACACAGTGACAGAAGTGACTACCGCACACTGACATTAGACACACACAGTGACAGAAGTGACTGCCGCACACTGACATTAGACACACAGTGACAGATAGCAGTAACTACCGCACACTGACATTAGACACACACAGTGACAGAAGTGACTACCGCACACTGACATTAGACACACAGTGACAGAAGTGACTACCGCACACTGACATTAGACACACAGTGACAGAAGTGACTACCGCACACTGACATTAGACACACAGTGACAGATAGCAGTGACTACCGCACACTGACATTAGACACACAGTGACAGAAGTGACTACCACACAGTGACAGAAGTGACTATCCCACACTGACATTAGACACACAGTGACAGGAGTGACTACTGCACACTGACAGACACACAGTGACAGACATAAGTGACTACCGCACACTGACATTAGACAGTGACAGAAAGAAGTGACTACCACACACTGACATTAGACAGTGACAGACATAAGTGACTACCGCACACTGACATTAGACAGTGACAGACATAAGTGACTACCGCACACTGACATTAGACAGTGACAGAAAGAAGTGACTACCACACACTGACATTACAAACACAGTGACAGATAGAAGTGACTGCGAACACTGACATTAGACACACACAGTGACAGAAGTGACTGCCGCACACTGACATTAGACACACAGTGACAGAAGTGACTACCGCACACTGACATTAGACACACAGTGACAGAAGTGACTACCGCACACTGACATTAGACACACAGTGACAGAAGTGACTACCGCACACTGACATTAGACACACAGTGACAGATAGTGACTACCGCACACTGACATTAGACACACAGTGACAGAAGTGACTACCGCACACTGACATTAGACACACAGTGACAGAAGTGACTACCGCACACTGACATTAGACACACAGTGACAGAAGTGACTGCCGCACACTGACATTAGACACACAGTGACAGAAGTGACTACCGCACACTGACATTAGACACACAGTGACAGAAGTGACTACCGCACACTGACATTAGACACACAGTGACAGAAGTGACTACCGCACACTGACATTAGACACACAGTGACAGAAGTGACTACCGCACACTGACATTAGACACACAGTGACAGAAGTGACTACCGCACACTGACATTAGACACACAGTGACAGAAGTGACTACCGCACACTGACATTAGACACACACAGTGACAGAAGTGACTACCGCACACTGACATTAGACACACACAGTGACAGATAGTGACTACCGCACACTGACATTAGACACACAGTGACAGAAGTGACTACCGCACACTGACATTAGACACACAGTGACAGAAGTGACTACCGCACACTGACATTAGACACACAGTGACAGAAGTGACTACCGCACACTGACATTAGACACACAGTGACAGAAGTGACTACCGCACACTGACATTAGACACACAGTGACAGATAGTGACTACCGCACACTGACATTAGACACACAGTGACAGAAGTGACTACCGCACACTGACATTAGACACACAGTGACAGAAGTGACTACCGCACACTGACATTAGACACACACAGTGACAGAAGTGACTACCGCACACTGACATTAGACACACACAGTGACAGATAGTGACTACCGCACACTGACATTAGACACACAGTGACAGAAGTGACTACCGCACACTGACAGACACACAGTGACAGAAGTGACTACCGCACACTGACATTAGACACACACAGTGACAGAAGTGACTACCGCACACTGACATTAGACACACAGTGACAGATAGTGACTACCGCACACTGACATTAGACACACAGTGACAGAAGTGACTACCGCACACTGACATTAGACACACAGTGACAGATAGAAGTGACTACCGCACACTGACATTAGACACACAGTGACAGATAGCAGTGACTGCCGCACACTGACATTAGACACACACAGTGACAGAAGTGACTACCGCACACTGACAGACACACAGTGACAGATAGCAGTGACTACCGCACACTGACATTAGACACACAGTGACAGAAGTGACTACCGCACACTGACATTAGACACACAGTGACAGATAGTGACTACCGCACACTGACAGACACACAGTGACAGATAGTGACTACCGCACACTGACAGACACACAGTGACAGATAGCAGTAACTACCGCACACTGACATTAGACACACACAGTGACAGATAGTGACTACCGCACACTGACATTAGACACACACAGTGACAGATAGTGACTACCGCACACTGACATTAGACACACAGTGACAGATAGTGACTACCGCACACTGACATTAGACACACAGTGACAGATAGCAGTAACTACCGCACACTGACATTAGACACACAGTGACAGATAGTGACTACCGCACACTGACATTAGACACACAGTGACAGAAGTGACTACCGCACACTGACATTAGACACACACAGTGACAGATAGAAGTGACTACCGCACACTGACATTAGACACACACAGTGACAGAAGTGACTACCGTACACTGACATTAGACACACACAGTGACAGAAGTGACTACCGCACACTGACAGACACACAGTGACAGATAGCAGTGACTACCGCACACTGACATTAGACACACACAGTGACAGATAGCAGTGACTACCGTACACTGACATTAGACACACACAGTGACAGAAGTGACTACCGCACACTGACATTAGACACACACAGTGACAGAAGTGACTACCGTACACTGACATTAGACACACACAGTGACAGAAGTGACTACCGCACACTGACATTAGACACACACAGTGACAGAAGTGACTACCGTACACTGACATTAGACACACACAGTGACAGAAGTGACTACCGCACACTGACATTAGACACACACAGTGACAGATAGCAGTGACTACCGCACACTGACATTAGACACACACAGTGACAGAAGTGACTACCGCACACTGACATTAGACACACAGTGACAGAAGTGACTACCGCACACTGACATTAGACACACAGTGACAGAAGTGACTACCGCACACTGACATTAGACACACAGTGACAGAAGTGACTACCGCACACTGACATTAGACACACACAGTGACAGATAGCAGTGACTACCGTACACTGACATTAGACACACAGTGACAGAAGTGACTACCGCACACTGACATTAGACACACACAGTGACAGAAGTGACTACCGCACACTGACATTAGACACACACAGTGACAGAAGTGACTACCGCACACTGACATTAGACACACACAGTGACAGAAGTGACTACCGTACACTGACATTAGACGCACAGTGACAGAAGTGACTACCGCACACTGACATTAGACACACACAGTGACAGATAGTGACTACCGCACACTGACATTAGACACACACAGTGACAGATAGTGACTACCGCACACTGACATTAGACACACAGTGACAGATAGCAGTAACTACCGCACACTGACATTAGACACACACAGTGACAGAAGTGACTACCGCACACTGACATTAGACACACAGTGACAGAAGTGACTACCGCACACTGACATTAGACACACAGTGACAGAAGTGACTACCGCACACTGACATTAGACACACACAGTGACAGAAGTGACTACCGTACACTGACATTAGACACACACAGTGACAGAAGTGACTACCACACAGTGACAGAAGTGACTATCCCACACTGACATTAGACACACAGTGACAGGAGTGACTACTGCACACTGACAGACACACAGTGACAGACATAAGTGACTACCGCACACTGACATTAGACAGTGACAGAAAGAAGTGACTACCACACACTGACATTAGACAGTGACAGACATAAGTGACTACCGCACACTGACATTAGACAGTGACAGACATAAGTGACTACCGCACACTGACATTAGACAGTGACAGAAAGAAGTGACTACCACACACTGACATTACAAACACAGTGACAGATAGAAGTGACTGCGAACACTGACATTAGACACACACAGTGACAGAAGTGACTGCCGCACACTGACATTAGACACACAGTGACAGAAGTGACTACCGCACACTGACATTAGACACACAGTGACAGAAGTGACTACCGCACACTGACATTAGACACACAGTGACAGAAGTGACTACCGCACACTGACATTAGACACACAGTGACAGAAGTGACTACCGCACACTGACATTAGACACACACAGTGACAGAGAGGAGTGACTACCGCACACTGACATTAGACACACACAGTGACAGATAGAAGTGACTACCGCACACTGACATTAGACACAGACAGTGACAAATAAAAGTGTCTACCGCACACTGACATTAGACACACACAGTGACAGAGAGGAGTGACTACCGCACACTGAAATTAGACACACAGTGACAGATAGAAGTGACTACCGCACACTGACATTAGACACACACAGTGACAGATAGAAGTGACTACCGCACACTGACATTAGACACACACAGTGACAGAGAGGAGTGACTACCGCACACTGACATTAGACACACACAGTGACAGAGAGGAGTGACTACCACACACTGACATTAGACACACACAGTGACAAATAAAGTGACTACCGCACACTGACATTAGACACACAGCGTCAGATAGAAGTGACTACCGCACACTGACATTAGACACACAGTGACAGAGAGGAGTGACTACTGCACACTAACATTAGACACACAGTGACAGTCAGGAGTGACTGGCACACTGACATTAGACACACAGTGACAGACAGGAGTGGCTACCGCACATTGACAGACGCACACAGTGACAGAGAGGAGTGACTACCGCACACTGACAGACACACACACAGTGACAGAGAGGAGTGACTACTTCACACTAACATTAGACACACAGTGACAGTCAGGAGTGACTGGCACACTGACATTAGACACACAGTGACAGACAGGAGTGGCTACCGCACACTGACATTAGACACACAGTGACAGAGAGGAGTGACTACCGCACACTGACAGACGCACACAGTGACAGAGAGGAGTGACTACCGCACACTGACAGACACACACACAGTGACAGAGAGGAGTGACTACTTCACACTAACATTAGACACACAGTGACAGTCAGGAGTGACTGGCACACTGACATTAGACACACAGTGACAGACAGGAGTGGCTACCGCACACTGACATTAGACACACAGTGACAGACAGGAGTGACTACCACACACTGACATTAGACACACACAGTGAGAGAGGAGTGACTACCGCACACTGACATTAGACACACAGTGACAGACAGGAGTGACTACCGCACACTGACATTAGACACACAGTGACAGACAGGAGTGACTACCGCACACTGACATTAGACACAGTGACAGACAGGAGTGACTACCGCACACTGACATTAGACACACACAGTGACAGAGAGGAGTGACTACCGCACACTGACATTAGACACACACAGTGACAGACAGGAGTGACTACCACACACTGACATTAGACACACACTGTGAGAGAGGAGTGACTACCACACACTGACATTAGACACACAGTGACAGACAGGAGTGACTACCACACACTGACATTAGATACAGTGACAGACAGGAGTGACCCAGGATCAGTAATCGGTAGAAAGTGGAGAGAAACAGAAGCACCACATGGTCTAGTATTGTATGTACTTGTGTGAATATGTACATAAAAGGTTTCACTCACATTTAGTTAAGCACCCCTCTTGGTGCAAATAGCGCAGACTGGAATCAGTCATCCAGCAGACTGACCTCCGGTATGGCTCTTACTGTAGTAAATCAGGATACTATGTCCCAAAAGATAGCTGCACCGTATGGTAAGGTGCAGGTGATGAAGAAATGGTATAGCAGCAAGTGGTAAGTGAAAACTTACTTTATTAACCCTTTATGGACACAGCTTTCAGTTTGCTCAATTGTTTTATGACGGAAAAATTCCGTCATATGTCCTTAAGAGGTTAAAATCAAGTTAAAACAGCAATGCGTTTCTCAGCCAACCAGTGGCTGTTTCATCAGACTTAATACAATGAATACAAATCACTTGCTATATATACCAAACATATAATCAATACAACAAATAACACCTGTGGGGGGAGTCAACCAATTACAGGTGTCAAGGTAACCAACATAAACATTTTGTACATATTTATCACCATTCACAAAGAATGTATAAATGTATAAAACAATAGATATATATTTTTCATCTGAACATATCCTTATAATACATAAAATAATGCTAATTTATATATATATATATATATATATATATATATATATATTAATATGTTTAAAAAACAAATGTAAAAAAAAACAAATTATGACTTACCAGATAATTTCCTTTCCTTCAATACAGGGAGAGTCCACAGCTGCATTCATTACTTGTGGGAAATACAGAACCTTGCCACCAGGAGGAGGCAAAGACACCCCAGCCAAAGGCTTAAATACCTACCCCACTTCCCTCATCCCCCAGTCATTCTGCCGAGAGAACAAGGAAACAGTAGGAGAAATATCAGGGTGAAAAAGGTGCCAGAAGAAAACAAAATAAATTTAGGGCCGCTGTGGACTCTCCCTGTATCGAAGGAAAGAAAATTATCTGGTAAGTCATAATTTATGTTTTCCTTCTTAATACAGGGAGAGTCCACATCTGCATTCATTACTTGTGGGAAACAATACCCAAGCTACTGAGGACACTGAATGCTAACGGGAGGGTAAAAAAAAAGAGAGACGGCCCCTAATCTGAGGGCACCCCTGCCTGCAAAACCTTTCTCCCGAAGGCTGCTTCAGCAGAAGCAAAACCATCAAACTTGAAGAATTTGGCAAAAGTATGTGAGGAGGACCAGGTAGCCGCCTTACAAATCTGATCCATAGAGACCTCATTTTTGAAGCCCCAAGAGGAAGCCACTGCTGTCGTAGAATGAGCCGTAATCCTCTGATGAGGCTTAAATCCCGCTGTCTCATATGCGGATGATACTCCTCAACCAAAAAGATAAGGAGGTTGAAGTGGCCCTCTAACCCCTACGCTTCCCAGAATAGATAACAAACAGAGAAGAAGTTTGTCTAAATTCCTTTGTGGCCTGAAGATAGAACTTTAAGGAATGAACCATATCCAGATTATGAAGTAAACGTTTTTTCGATGAAGAAGGATTAGGACATAAGGAAGGAACCACAATTTCTTGATTGATGTTGTGACTTGACACAACCTGAGGAAGAAATCCTAACTTAGATCGTAGAACAGCCTTATCAGCATAGAGCACCAGATAAGGAGGATCGCATTGCAAGGCAGCAATCTCAGAGACTCTTCGCGTAGAAGTAATAGCTAGTAGAAAAAGAACTTTCCAAGACAACAACTTAATGTCAACCTCATGCATAGACTCAAACGGAGCCTGTTGCAAAACTTTAAGAACAAGATTTAAACTCCAAGGAGGAGCATTAGATCTAAACACCGGCCTGATCCTTAACAAAAGACTGTACACCCGGAAGCTCAGCGAGCCTCTAGTGCAGTAAAACAGACAGGTCTGAAATTTGTCCCTTCAAGGAATTAGCTGAAAGGTCCTTCTCCAGTCCCTCCTGGAGAAAAGAAAGAATCCTGGCAACCTTTACTTTGTGCCAGGACAAACCACGCTCTTCAAACCAGAGTAAGTAGGTTCTCCACACCCTATGATAGATACGACAAGTAACCGGCTTAGAAGCTTGAATGAGAGTTCCAATAACACTCTCAGAAAACCCTCTCTTGGCTAAGCGCTCAATCTCCACGCAGTCAGCCTCAGAGAATCTAGATTTTGATGAAGAAAGGGGCCTTGTTCCAGCAGATCCCTGTGACAAGGTAACCTCCAAGGAAAGAGATGATGACATCCCCACTAGATCCACGAACCATATCCTTCACGGCCCTGATGGAGCAGTCAGTATCATTGACGGCTGCTCCTGTATGATTCGAGCCACCACTCAAGAAAGGAGTGGTAATGGCAGGAAAGAGAAATTAGCTTGAACCTCCAAGGCACCGCTAATACATTAGCTTCGCCTGTGGATCCCTGGACCTCGACCCCTATCTGGGTAGCTTGGTATTGGGATGGGACGCCATGAGATCTATCTCCGGCGTTCTCCACCTGTTGCATATCTCCGCAAACACTTTGGGATGGAGAGATCATTCCCCCGGATGAAAGGATTATCTGCTGAGAAAATCCGCTTCCCTGATGTCCACACCCAGAATGTGGGTCTCTGCCCAATTCAGAATCCGAGATACTTCCCTCATTGCTAGGGAGCTTCTCGTTCTCTCCTGATGGTTGAAGTAAGCCACCTAGATTATATTGTCTGATTGGATTCCGATAAATTGGGACGAACCCAGTAGGGGCCAAGCCTTCAGAGCATTGAATATTGTCCGAAGGTCTAGAATGTTGAACAGGAGGGAGCTCTCCTCCTGTGTCCACAGGCCCTGCGCCTTCTTAGCTCCCCATCCTGACAGACTTGCATCCATCGTCACAGTCACCCAGAATGGTCTTAAAAAGGATGTTCCTCGGGACAGGTGATCTGGACAGAGCCACCAAGAAAGCGATTCCCTCGACCGGTTGTCCAGAGAAATCTGTTGAGACAGATCCAAATGATCTCCATTCCACTGCATCAGCATGCACAGTCGTAACAGCCTGAGGTGGAATCTGTCAAAGAGAACGATGTCCATGCTGGACACCATGAGACCAATCACCTCCATACACTTAGCCACAGATGGCCTTAAGGAGGTCTGGAGGGCAAGACATGTTGAAGCTAGCTTGCAACTTCTCTGGTCTGTTAGAAATATTCTCATGTCTATGGAATCTATTATTGTGCCCAGGAATTCCACCCTGGTGCATGGAATAAGATAACTCCTTTCTCTATTTATCTTCCCTCCATGGTATTGAAAAAGACAGAGGAGAGATTCCGAAATGATAGTGCTTGTACCAGAGTATCGTCCAAATAGGGAGCTACTGCTACACCCCATGTTCTGGCGACTGCTAGAAGAGCCCTTAGAACCTTCGTAAAAATCCTTGGAGCAGTAGCTGGACCAAACGGAAGTGCAATAAACTAGAAGTGGTGGTTCAGGCGCAAACCTAAGGAACTGGAAGTGTTCCCTGTGGATTGGAAGGTGAAGGAATGCCTCCTTCAGATCTATAGTGGTCATAAACTGCCCTTCCTGAATGGATGGACCTTATTGTCTCCATCTTGACGAGGGGACATATAGAAGTTTGTTTAAGCACTTTAGGCCAGAACTGGACAGAAAGTTCCCTCCTTCTTTGGGACCACAAAAAAGTTTGAATAGTATCTTAAACCTCTCTCCGACATTTCTCTGCCAACCTCCTGTGACGAAAGGCAAAGAATGACTGGGGGATGAGGGGAGTGGGAGGAGTATTTAAGTCTTTGGCTGGGGTGTCTTTGCCTCCTCCTGGTGTCCAGGTTTTGTATTTTCCACAAGTAATAAATGCAGCTGTGGACTCTCCCTGTATTAAGAAGGAAAAAAATAATACAAGTGAAGCGACTAAAAAGATCTATTAGTAGTTTAAGTACTTACTGTGTGTGAACATAAGTGACGATAATCTAACGCTGTAAGACGGAGGAAACCCAGAAGAGTGTGGAATACATATCGTGCAGTGATCGGAGAAACTATAATAAACGTCAATACTCGGACCATACCCTAAATTACGTGGTATGTATGAACTAAATGAAACCAGATAGGATAAAGGGAAGGCACTCGGGGTGGTGCAATATGCGTGTAGTGATAGGAAGGACTGTAATAAACATCATTATACGATCATTCCCCTCCCCTTTTTTTTACATTTTATTTTTAATGACACTTCTTTCTTTTAATTTGTTTTCCTGTTCACTTTAACTGCACAAATCAATTAGCATCATATATTACATGACACTGCTGCTACAAACGTTTATCAGTCAGTTTGCTTTTCATTTCTATCATGAGCTTCAATTATACTATGCCATTTCAAACATATATTAAGAGTAGTGGCGTTTTCTAATAGAATGATTTTTGTGCTGTATTATTTTTATTTTTTCATGGCAAGTGCTGTTTTTTACATAGTTATATATATCAATTAGCATTATTGTATGTATTATAAGGATTTGTTCAGATGAAGCATATATATCGTTTCATACATGTATACATTATTTGTGAATGGTGATACATATGTACAAAATGTTTATGTTGGTTACCTTGACACCTGTAATTGGTTGACTCCCCCCACAGGTGTTATTTGTTGTATTGATTATATGTTTGGTATATAAAGCAAGTGATTTGTATTCATTGTATTAAGCCTGATTAAACAGCCACTCAGCTGAGAAATGCGTTGCTGTTTTAACTTGATTTTAATAAAGTAAGTTTTCACTTACCACTTGCTGCTATACCATTTTTTCATCACCTGCACCTTACCATACGGTTCAGCTATCTTTTGGGACATAGTATCCTGATTTACTACAGTTAGAGCCACACCGGAGGTCAGTCTGCTGGATGACTGATTCCAGTCTGCGCTATTTGCACCAAGAGGGGTGCTTAACTAAATGTGAGTGAAACCTTTTATGTACCTCTTCACTCAAGTACATACAATACTAGGCCATGTGGCGCATTCATCCTGAAAAGGTTTTAAGGATGTTTTGAAGAAACTCAGGAAACTGTGTTTTCCTGAGCCTCATGATAATGACCAAGGTGGAAACCAAATTGGCAAAGGGAAGAAAAATACAAATATAGGATTTTGCTACATATGCAGAGGGAAGTTATATTCTATCAAGTAGAAAGTACATAATCTCGAGTTTAAAGGTAATGTTAAAGGGACAGTCTAGTCAAAAATAAACTTTCATGATTCAAATAGGGCATGTAATTTTAAACAACTTTCCAATTTACTTCTATTATCTAATTTGCTAAATTCTTTAGATATCCTTTGTTGAAGAAATAGCAATGCACATGTGTGAGCCAATCACACAAGGCCTCTATGTGCAGCAACCAATAAGCAGCTACTGAGCATATCTAGATATGCTTTTCAGCAAGTGATATCAAGAGAATGAAGCAAATTAGATAATAGAAGTAAATTAGAAAGTTGTTTAAAATGACATGCTCTTTCTAAATCACGAAAGAAAAAATGTGGGTTTCATGTCCCTTTAAGCTGCCCAGTTATGGAACCCTAGTGCTGGGCATGCTTGAACTGCAAATGCAGAAGTTGTTGCTATCAGTTATGCATCAACTGAAGCAAAGCAAAACAGAATGGCTGATTGAATAAGTGTAAGCTAATCTATAATATCCTTGAGGAAAAGTACACTTTCTGGGGTAACCCCATACCTCATCGCAGCCATATATTGATGTCTCTGACCATAAAAAGTCATGGACAAACATGCTTATGTAAGTAGGATTCAATCTTATAGTTTATTTCAGTTATGATGAACCTTGTCACTCCAGATGTTTCAGAACTACAATTCCCATGATACTTGACTGGACTTTGAGTGCCTAAGCATCATGGGAAATGTAGTTCTGAAACATCTGGAGTGCTATGGTTCACCATCACTGGTTTATTGGGACTTGAAAGAATGTCACATTTGCAAGCATAACAATGGCATTGTTCACCAAAAAAAAGACCGTCATCTAAACTATATAGGCAAAAGTATGTGGACACCTGACCATCACACCTACATGGGCTTGTTAGACATCCCATTTTAAAACAATGGGCATTAATATGGAGTTGTCTCTCCTCACCCTTTGCAGCTATAACAGCTGCAACACATCTGGAAAGGCTTTCCTCAAGAATTTGGGGTGTCTCTGTGGTAATTTGTGCCTATTCAGCTAAAAGAGGTCACGCTGATGGATGAGTACATCTGGCTCACAATCGGCATTCCTATTTATCTCAAAGGTGTTCATTAGGATGGAGATCAGGCCTCTATGCAAGTATTATGAGTTCCTCCACACCAAATGTGTTAAACAAGGTCTTCATGGACCTCACTTATGCAAAGTGCTGGAACAGGAAAATGCTTTCCCCACAAAGTTGGAAGCACCCAATTGGCTAAAATGCCTATGTTTTATTAAAGAGTCATGAAACCCAAAATATTTCTTTAGTGTTTTAGTTACAGCATAACATTTTAAACAAGTTTCCAATTTACTTCTATTATCACATTTGCTTCATTTTCTTGGTGACCTTTGTTGAAGTAGCAGCAATGTACTACTGGGACCTAGCTGAGCACATTGGGCGAGCCAATGACAAGAGGCATGTGTATACAGCCACCAATCAGCATCTAGCTCCCAGTAGTGCATTACTGCTCCTGAGGCTACCTAGGAATAATCTTCAACAAAGGACACTAAAAGAAGGAACAAAATTAGATGATAGAAGTAAATTGGAAAGTTGTTAAAAATGTTATGCTCTGAATCATGAAACATTTTGTGTTTCATGTCCCTTTAAGATCACCCTTCTTTGGAACTGTGGGGCCTAGCCCAGACTCTTTGAAACCAGCCCAGACCATTATCCCTCCTCCACCAAACTTTCACTATGTATTCCAGTAGATGGAGTTCTCCTGGCAACACACCCAAATTCTTCCATCAGACAGATAGTGAAGCATGATTCCTCATTCCAGAGAACGGTACCACTGATGTGAGGCTTGTGCACAGCTGCTTGGCCAGGGAAATGTTAAGTAAAGCTTCCATCACACAGTTCTATTGCTGATGTTTCTTACAGAGGCAGTTTGGAACTACGTAGGGAGTGATGCAACAGCTGATAAGCAATTTTTTATGAGATATAGGCTTAAGCACTCAGCAATCCTACTCTGTAGTTTTGCTTGGTCTACCACTTCATGGCTGGGCTGTTGTTGCAAGATGCTTGCGCTTCACAAAAATACAACTTACGATTAACCAGGTAGAAGTTTAAAGGGACAGTCTACTCCCGAACTTATTTGTTTTAAAAAAAATAGACAATCCCTTTATTACCCATTCCCCAGTTTCGCATAACCAACACAGTTATAATAATACACGTTTTAACTCTGTGATTATCTTGTATCTAAAGCCTCTGCAGACTGCCCCCTTATTTCAGTTCTTTTGACAGACTTGCATTTTAGCCAGTCAGCGTTGACTCCTAGGTAACTCCACGAGTGTGAGCACAATGTTATCTATATCGCACACATGAACTAATGCCCTCTAGCTGTGAAAACCTTTTAACAGCATTCAGATAAGAGGAGGCCTTGAAGGGCTTAGAAATTAGCATATGAGCCTACCCAAGAGAACAAATCAAATTTGATGATAAAAGGTGGCATTCTCCAACAGTACCATGTTTAAAGGGACTGATTCTCTCCTTTAATTTGTTCCCAATTATCCATTTTTCTTGCTGAAATGTATTAATTTTTTTTTTTTTTTACCAAGAAATTTTTATTGGTTTTTAGCAAATCAAGAAATACAACAACTGTACGAGCGACTCGTACATCAAGTTCAAATACACTGAAATGAAGAAAAACATAATTTATGTAAGAACTTACCTGATAAATTCATTTCTTTCATATTAGCAAGAGTCCATGAGCTAGTGACGTATGGGATATACATTCCTACCAGGAGGGGCAAAGTTTCCCAAACCTCAAAATGCCTATAAATACACCCCTCACCACACCCACAATTCAGTTTAACGAATAGCCAAGAAGTGGGGTGATAAAAAAGTGCGAAAGCATATAAAATAAGGAATTGGAATAATTGTGCTTTATACAAAATCATAACCACCACAAAAAAGGGCGGGCCTCATGGACTCTTGCTAATATGAAAGAAATGAATTTATCAGGTAAGTTCTTACATAAATTATGTTTTCTTTCATGTAATTAGCAAGAGTCCATGAGCTAGTGACGTATGGGATAATGACTACCCAAGATGTGGATCTTTCCACACAAGAGTCACTAGAGAGGGAGGGATAAAATAAAGACAGCCAATTCCTGCTGAAAATAATCTACACCCAAAATAAAGTTTAACGAAAAACATAAGCAGAAGATTCAAACTGAAACCGCTGCCTGAAGTACTTTTCTACCAAAAACTGCTTCAGAAGAAGAAAATACATCAAAATGGTAGAATTTAGTAAAAGTATGCAAGGAGGACCAAGTTGCTGCTTTGCAGATCTGGTCAACCGAAGCTTCATTCCTAAACGCCCAGGAAGTAGAAACTGACCTAGTAGAATGAGCTGTAATTCTCTGAGGCGGAGTTTTACCCGACTCAACATAGGCAAGATGAATTAAAGATTTCAACCAAGATGCCAAAGAAATGGCAGAAGCTTTCTGGCCTTTTCTAGAACCGGAAAAGATAACAAATAGACTAGAAGTCTTACGAAAAGATTTCGTAGCTTCAACATAATATTTCAAAGCTCTAACAACATCCAAAGAATGCAACGATTTCTCCTTAGAATTCTTAGGATTAGGACATAATGAAGGAACCACAATTTCTCTACTAATGTTGTTGGAATTCACAACTTTAGGTAAAAATTCAAAAGAAGTTCGCAACACCGCCTTATCCTGATGAAAAATCAGAAAAGGAGACTCACAAGAAAGAGCAGATAATTCAGAAACTCTTCTGGCAGAAGAGATGGCCAAAAGGAACAAAACTTTCCAAGAAAGTAATTTAATGTCCAATGAATGCATAGGTTCAAACGGAGGAGCTTGAAGAGCTCCCAGAACCAAATTCAAACTCCAAGGAGGAGAAATTGACTTAATGACAGGTTTTATACGAACCAAAGCTTGTACAAAACAATGAATATCAGGAAGAATAGCAATCTTTCTGTGAAAAAGAACAGAAAGAGCAGAGATTTGTCCTTTCAAAGAACTTGCGGACAAACCCTTATCTAAACCATCCTGAAGAAACTGTAAAATTCTCGGTATTCTAAAAGAATGCCAGGAAAAATGATGAGAAAGACACCAAGAAATATAAGTCTTCCAGACTCTATAATATATCTCTCGAGATACAGATTTACGAGCCTGTAACATAGTATTAATCACAGAGTCAGAGAAACCTCTTTGACCAAGAATTAAGCGTTCAATCTCCATACCTTTAAATTTAAGGATTTCAGATCCTGATGGAAAAAGGGACCTTGTGACAGAAGGTCTGGTCTTAACGGAAGAGTCCACGGTTGGCAAGAGGCCATCCGGACAAGATCCGCATACCAAAACCTGTGAGGCCATGCCGGAGCAACCAGCAGAACAAACGAGCATTCCTTCAGAATCTTGGAAATTACTCTTGGAAGAAGAACTAGAGGCGGAAAGATATAGGCAGGATGATACTTCCAAGGAAGTGATAATGCATCCACTGCCTCCGCCTGAGGATCCCGGGATCTGGACAGATACCTGGGAAGTTTCTTGTTTAGATGGGACGCCATCAGATCTATTTCTGGAAGTTCCCACATTTGAACAATCTGAAGAAATACCTCTGGGTGAAGAGACCATTCGCCCGGATGCAATGTTTGGCGACTGAGATAATCCGCTTCCCAATTGTCTACACCTGGGATATGAACCGCAGAGATTAGACAGGAGCTGGATTCCGCCCAAACCAAAATTCGAGATACTTCTTTCATAGCCAGAGGACTGTGAGTCCCTCCTTGATGATTGATGTATGCCACAGTTGTGACATTGTCTGTCTGAAAACAAATGAACGATTCTCTCTTCAGAAGAGGCCAAAACTGAAGAGCTCTGAAAATTGCACGGAGTTCCAAAATATTGATCGGTAATCTCACCTCCTGAGATTCCCAAACTCCTTGTGCCGTCAGAGATCCCCACACAGCTCCCCAACCTGTGAGACTTGCATCTGTTGAAATTACAGTCCAAGTCGGAAGCACAAAAGAAGCCCCCTGAATTAAACGATGGTGATCTGTCCACCATGTTAGAGAGTGTCGAACAATCGGTTTTAAAGATATTGAGATATCTTCGTGTAATCCTTGCACCATTGCTTCAGCATACAGAGCTGAAGAGGTCGCATGTGAAAACGAGCAAAGGGGATCGCGTCCGATGCAGCAGTCATAAGACCTAGAATTTCCATGCATAAGGCTACCGAAGGGAATGATTGTGACTGAAGGTTTCGACAAGCTGCAATCAACTTTAGACGTCTCTTGTCTGTTAAAGACAGAGTCATGGACACTGAATCCATCTGGAAACCCAGAAAGGTTACCCTTGTCTGAGGAATCAAAGAACTTTTTGGTAAATTGATCCTCCAACCATGATCTTGAAGAAACAACACAAGTCGATTCGTATGAGATTCTGCTAAATGTAAAGACTGAGCAAGTACCAAGATATCGTCCAAATAAGGAAATACCACAATACCCTGTTCTCTGATTATAGACAGCAGGGCACCGAGAACCTTTGTAAAAATTCTTGGAGCTGTAGCTAGGCCAAACGGCAGAGCCACAAACAGGTAATGCTTGTCCAGAAACGAGAATCTCAGGAACTGATAATGATCTGGATGAATTGTAATATGCAGATATGCATCCTGTAAATCTATTGTGGACATATAATTCCCTTGCTGAACAAAAGGTAAGATAGTCCTTACAGTTACCATCTTGAATGTTGGTATCCTTACATAATGATTCAATATTTTTAGATCCAGAACTGGTCTGAAAGAATTCTCCTTCTTTGGTACAATGAAGAGATTTGAATAAAACCCCATCCCCTGTTCCGGAACTGGAACTGGCATAATTACTCCAGTCAACTCTAGATCTGAAACACATTTCAGAAATGCTTGAGCTTTTACTGGATTTACTGGGACACGGGAAAGAAAAAATCTCTTTGCAGGAGGTCTCAACTTGAAACCAATTCTGTACCCTTCTGAAACAATGCTCTGAATACAAAGATTGTGAACAGAATTGATCCAAATTTCCTTGAAAAAACGTAACCTGCCCCCTACCAGCTGAGCTGGAATGAGGGCCGCACCTTCATGTGGACTTAGAAGCAGGCTTTGCCTTTCTAGCTGGCTTGGATTTATTCCAGACTGGAGATGGTCTCCAAACTGAAACTGCTCCTGAGGATGAAGGATCAGGCTTTTGTTCTTTGTTGAAATGAAAGGAACGAAAACGATTATTAGCCCTGTTTTTACCTTTAGATTTTTTATCCTGTGGTAAAAAAGTTTCTTTCCCACCAGTAACAGTTGAAATAATGGAATCCAACTGAGAACCAAATAATTTGTTACCCTGGAAAGAAATGGAAAGTAAAGTTGATTTAGAAGCCATATCAGCATTCCAAGTTTTAAGCCATAAAGCTCTTCTAGCTAAAATAGCTAGAGACATAAACCTGACATCAACTCTGATAATATCAAAAATGGCATCACAGATAAAATTATTAGCATGCTGAAGAAGAATAATAATATCATGAGAATCACGATGTGTTACTTGTTGCGCTAAAGTTTCCAACCAAAAAGTTGAAGCTGCAGCAACATCAGCCAAAGATATAGCAGGTCTAAGAAGATTACCTGAACACAGATAAGCTTTTCTTAGAAAGGATTCAATTTTCCTATCTAGAGGATCCTTAAACGAAGTACCATCTGACGTAGGAATAGTAGTACGTTTAGCAAGGGTAGAAATAGCCCCATCAACTTTAGGGATCTTGTCCCAAAATTCTAATCTGTCAGACGGCACAGGATATAATTGCTTAAAACGTTTAGAAGGAGTAAATGAATTACCCAAATTATCCCATTCTTTGGAAATTACTGCAGAAATAGCATTAGGAACAGGAAAAACTTCTGGAATAACCACAGGAGCTTTAAATACCTTATCTAAACGTTTAGAATTAGTATCAAGAGGACCAGAATCCTCTATTTCTAAAGCAATTAGTACTTCTTTAAGTAAAGAACGAATAAATTCCATTTTAAATAAATATGAAGATTTATCAGCATCAACCTCTGAGACAGAATCCTCTGAACCAGAGGAATCATCAGAATCAGAATGATGATGTTCATTTAAAAATTCATCTGTAGGGAGAGAAGTTTTAAAAGATTTTTTACGTTTACTAGAAGGAGAAATAACAGACATAGCCTTCTTTATGGATTCAGAAACAAAATCTCTTATATTATCAGGAACATTCTGCACCTTAGATGTTGAAGGAACTGCAACAGGCAATGGTACTTTACTAAAGGAAATATTATCTGCTTTAACAAGTTTGTCATGACAATCAATACAAACAACAGCTGGAGGAATAGCTACCAAAAGTTTACAGCAGATACACTTAGCTTTGGTAGATTCAGCACTTGACAGCGATTTTCCTGTAGTATCTTCTGACTCAGATGCAACGTGAGACATCTTGCAATATGTAAGAGAAAAAACAACATATATATATATAAAGCAAAATTGATCAAATTCCTTAAATGACAGTTTCAGGAATGGGAAAAAATGCCAAAGAACAAGCTTCTAGCAACCAGAAGCAATAAAAAATGAGACTTAAATAATGTGGAGACAAAAGCGACGCCCATATTTTTTCGCGCCAAATAAGACGCCCACATTATTTGGCGCCTAAATGCTTTTTGGCGCCAAAAATGACGCCACATCCGGAACGCCGACATTTTTGGCGCAAAATAACGTAAAAAAATGACGCAACTTCCGGCGACACGTATGACGCCGGAAACGAAATATAATTTTAGCGCCAAAAAAGTCCGCGCCAAGAATGACGCAATAAACTGAAGCATTTTCAGCCCCCGCGAGCCTAACAGCCCACAGGGAAAAAGTCAAATTTTAAGGTAAGAAAAATGTTAAATTAAAATGCATTATCCCAAATATGAAACTGACTGTCTGAAAATAAGGAAAGTTGAACATTCTGAGTCAAGGCAAATAAATGTTTGAATACATATATTTAGAACTTTATAAACAAAGTGCCCAACCATAGCTTGGAGTGTCACAGAAAATAAGACTTACTTACCCCAGGACACTCATCTACATATAGCAGATATGCTAGCCAAACCAGTACTGAAACGAGAATCAGCAGAGGTAATGGTATATATAAGAGTATATCGTCGATCTGAAAAGGGAGGTAAGAGATGAATCTCTACGACCGATAACAGAGAACCTATGAAATAGACCCCGTAGAAGGAGATCACTGCATTCAAATAGGCAATACTCTCCTCACATCCCTCTGACATTCACTGCACGCTGAGAGGAAAACCGGGCTCCAACTTGCTGCGGAGCGCATATCAACGTAGAATCTAGCACAAACTTACTTCACCACCTCCATCGGAGGCAAAGTTTGTAAAACTGAATTGTGGGTGTGGTGAGGGGTGTATTTATAGGCATTTTGAGGTTTGGGAAACTTTGCCCCTCCTGGTAGGAATGTATATCCCATACGTCACTAGCTCATGGACTCTTGCTAATTACATGAAAGAAACGGACAATACAATCTTGACGTTAAAACTTATACAGGAAAGATACCATTATCTCATTAAGAAATGAGGTAATACTGGGAGAGGGGGGAGGGGGTAAGCTGGGGAATCCTTGGGGGGGGGGAACCTTACGGGAGGAACCAAGTCAGGCGTATTGAATGTGGGGCAGGGAGATCTATTAATATATCAAGGGGCATTTTAACCTAAGTATCAAAGCTAGGTAGCCAGAGTGTGTCAAACCTACTCTTCCAGTCGGACCAAATTAGTTAAAAAAAAAGTCTGATCTACCAGAGGTGTAATATATATTTTTCTCCATGGAGTATATGTAAGCCATAGTTACTACAATATCCGACCAAGCTGGGGGGAGAGATCTTTTCCAAGATCTCGCTATATTAATGTGACAGATACCCCCGGCTACCCCCGACTGGGTAGCTCCGCCAAACGGGTCCTGCTTCCTTCCTGCTGACTGCAGCTATGTAGCTGGCAAGTGACCACAGCCTGTAGCCACCCCTGATGCCCGACAGCACCAGTACTCAGGGTCCCACCCTGTGGCAGACTCCAGCTACTCAGGCTGGATAGCTCTGCCTGAGGATCCTTTCTCTGCCTGGAACAGGCTGCTATGTAGCCCAGGAAAGTGATTTTAGCTGGAACCAACCCAAATAACTAGACACACTAGCATTCAGGTTAGACAGGAACTGATTTTATTGAAAACATGCACTCCTTTTATACAGACAGCTCATCTCAAGACCCTGGACAATCCCACTATTTTCCCGCCTTTCCCACCCCTCCAGAAAGCCCGGCACCTCCATAGAAGCCACAGTCCCACATAATCCCAATACATATGGGTGGCGGTTTCGGGGTGATCCCGGTGGAGCGGGTGTCATTTTAAAGCTCTCAGTCCCCAGATTTCAGCATGATTTGTTACTGGAGACCGGAGTTACAGTCCGTTGAAGTTATGGGGTTAGGGGTGTCCAAAATCCCCGGTTCCCAAAGGAGCTCCCCTCTGGCAATTCTACCACCCCTTGTACTCCCCAGGGGCTACTAATCCCAAAAAGAGCGGAGCTCTGGGGCACATGGTTGCTGGAGCGACCTGGGTTAAATTTAGCGGGTGTTCTGCTGTCCTGGGGCCGACCGGGAGTTCCAGGAGCCTGGCCAGCCTGAGAGGGGTTGGGCAGGTGTCCGTTGTGAGGTGGCCAACCGGGAGTTCCAGGAGCCCGGCCAACCTAGGGTTTTCCTGTTCATAAACCGACTCTTCTCTGAACATAAAAGGAAGCCAAAACAAAGCAAACAAACATCTTCCAGAGATGGTGGTTGTTCTGAGGAGCCCAAAACCACTGATAAACAACAGGGGGGTGGGGATTTAACCCTTGCAGCCCAGTATCCGTGACAATTAAGTTTAACTGCAGAGAACAGGTAGATACTTAAGGAACCGTGGTGTTTGGGTAATTTACACATGCCTAGGTGAAATAGGGCTGTCTCGGGAGCTCTAGGGAGGCTGATACCTAAACTAGTTAATGTTGAAAAGCATTTGTTCCAAGTGGGTTTGAGCTTAGGGCAGCTCCACCAAATATGGATCATGTCACCAGTATGCAAGAAGTCCCTCCAACAAACTGGGGAGGCCTTAGGAAAGATTTCTGCATCAGGATTAATGAGTGTTGGAAGGAGTTTTGATAACCGGTTTGCGAGAATTTTGGCATATAAATTGACGTCGGTGTTTATAAGTGAGATGGGCCGGTAACTAGCACAGAGAGTTGGGTCTTTATTTGGTTTGGGGATAGTGACTATGGAGGCCTCTAGGAATTCATTGTCAAATTTCCCTGTGTCCATTGCCCGATTGAAAAATCTGGTAAGGGTAGGAACAATTTCGTTTAGGTAGGTTTTATAAAAAATAGCCGTGAAGCCGTCCGGCCCAGGGGCCTTGAGCGATTTCAGCTTTTTAATGACCTGTTTAACTTCCTGACTAGTGATTGGGGTGTCAATGCACTCTATATGGGTTTTTTCAAGGGGAGCTTCAGGGATTGCAAGAATGGGCCTATAGTTTCCGAGGGAGCCTGTCTAATCGCCATCTCGTCTCTAATGTTATAGAGTTCAGAATAGAACTTATGTTGGCCAATCAAGGAGGGTAGTTTGAAAGATTGTGTGCCATGTTTAATCTCGTGGATACGGGAAGCACCTGTACGTTGCCTAATTTTGTTAGCCAATAAAGAGTCCGCTTTATTGCCTTTGGAATACATGAGTTGTTTCAACCTAAGAAGGTTGGATTGGGTCCTATAGAATTCCAGTTGGTAAATGTGGCGCCTAATGTCTTTAATCTCCGATTCATGTGCTGTAGAGTCAAGGGCCCGCCGTTGGGTTTCGAGAGCCCGTAACCTACAATGAGCCTGGGATAGGGAAAGGCCTGCTTGTTTTTTAAGATGGGCCTGTTTGCGAATAAAAAGGCCTCGAACAGTGGCCTTAAACGCTCCCCATAGTATGTTATCACTAATGTCAGAGGTATCATTTATATGGAGGGTAAAACAGATCTCCTTCCTGATCTCCTTCCTGATCTCCTCCCTGAAAGGGATATCCAAAAGGAGATGGTGCGGTAGCCTCCATGGTGCTCTAGCCCTCGTGGTGTGGCTAGAATCTACATCTAGAATGACAAGGTTGTGATCCGACCACGGGCAGGTATAGATGCTCGTGAAACTAACCAGATCAAGGTCTGTGGGATGGCAGAAAAAGTAGTCTAATATGTGGAATGTGGGTGGGAGAAGTGGGTGAAGTCTTTATCTAAAGGGTGTAGGGACCTCCAGATATCAAAATAATTAAACTGGGACATGAGATCTCTGAATCTGCGGCTGACTGGGTCATGACTAGTAGGAGTTTTCTTAAGCAGGCTCGATTTCCTATCCAGTTTCCCATCCCACACCATATTCAAATCACCTGCAAGAATAACCCTGCCCTATTTAACCTTATCCACTTGTAAGAGGATTTTCCGCAGATACCTAGGTTGGAGTGAGTTCGGGAGGTAGATTGAAACCAGGGTGTATGTGACATGATCTAAATTGCATACAAGGATAAGGTATCTGGCCTGAGGGTCTCTGAGCACAAGAAGGGGCTCATAGGCCACCCTCTTGTGTACTAGGATAGCTACTCCTCTGGCTTTTTTAGTAAAGGAAGCCGCCTCGAAAACTAGAAAGTCCCTAGCCGTGTGTAGGGGGGGGGGAATCGGCTAGAAGATGCATCTCCTGAAGGAAAGCCACATCCGCCTTATGATGGCGTAGGGAACGAGATAAGAGGCATCTCTTTCCCACAGTGTATTGATTTTTTTTACAAACTAGCTCCTTTATCTTTTTTTAAAAAAAATAGCTGCTTTTGCCAGTAGTATCCCCACCTATACTGAACATTTCAATACTTAAATATTGACTATGGAAAAGCTGTGTTAAACATAGCTATAATATAGTTAAAAAATGTAAATACCCAGCGCTCCGCCATCTACTTCAAAAGTAAATTTTTCTGTGAGCTAAATGTTTGAATTGTTGTCCTATCAGCTCCCTAGCTATAACAAAAATGCCATATGGGGAGAGCGCTGATTGGACAACCATTCAAACATTTAACTCACAGAAAAATGTACTTTAGAAGTGGGCGGCAGAGCTCGGGTTCTTTGAATTTAATATCTATATTAAAAAGTAAGTTATTGCGCAACTTACTTACAACTGATGAATTAAACTCCATCTAAAATATCACTAACATTCTGGATCTGTTTTTACCATCAGTTTAATGTTGTTTTCTCTAAGTATTTGGCTTTGATATACAGACAGAAATGAGATAATGAAGCATGTGTGCATAAAGAAAGTGATAAAATAAGGAGATGTGATTTGCCTGCAAGTTCAGCCCATTCTTATGGGTTATGATGTCAAAGAACAAAACCAACTATTTCATATACAAAAAAACTAAATTTATGCTTACCTGATAAATTTCTTTCATTCCGGATATGGAGAGTCCACAACATCATTCAATTATTAGTGGGAATATCATTCCTGGCCAGCAGGAGGAGACAAAGAGCACCACAACAAATCTGTTAAATATCACTCCCCTACCCATAATCCACAGTCATTCGACTGAAGAAAAATGAAAAAGGAATAACACAAAGGTGTAGAGGTGCCTGAGATTTATTAAAAAAAAAGGGAGGGGCTTGGACTCTCCATATCCGGAAAGAAAGAAATTTATCAGGTAAGCATAAATTTTGTTTTCTTTCCTAAGATATGGAGAGTCCACAACATCATTCAATTACTAGTGGGAACCAATACCCAAGCTAGAGGACACAGAATGAATAGGGAGGGAGAACAAGACAGGCAGACCTAAACAGAAGGCACCACCGCTTGAAGAACCTTTCTCCCAAAAGAAGCCTCAGCCGAGGCAAAAGTATCAAATTTGTACAATTTGGAAAAGTATGCAAAGAGAACCAAGTTGCAGCCTTGCAAATCTGTTCCATAGAAGCTTCATTTTTGAAAGCCCAAGAAGAGGAGACAGCCCTAGTGGAATGAGCCGTAATTCTCTCAGGAGGCTGCTAACCAGCTGTCTCATAAGCAAAATGAATCATACTTCTTAACCAGAAGGAAAGAGAAGTAGCAGTAGCCTTCTGACCTCTGCGCTTTCCAGAAAAAAAATCCTTAGTCGTCTGTAGGTAGAACTTTAGAGCACACACAACATCCAAGTTGTGCAACAAACGTTCTTTATAAGAAGAAGGATTAGGACAGAGAGAAGGAACAACAATTTTCTGATTAATATTTCTAACCGAAACCACTTTAGGGAGAAACCCCAATTTAGTACGAAGAACCGCCTTATGAAAAGATAAGGTAAGGCAAATCACACTGCAAAGCCAAAAGTTCAGATACAAGAGATAGCAACACGAAACAAAACCTTCCAAGATAACTTAATATCTATGGAATGCATAGGCTCAAACGGAGCCTGCTGCAAAACTTTAAGAACAAGGTTAAAGGGACAGTCTAGGCCAAAATAAACTTTCATGATTCAGATAGGGTATGTAATTTTAAACAATTTTCCAATTTACTTTTATCACCAATTTTGCTTTGTTCTCTTGGTATTCTTAGTTGAAAGCTTAACCTAGGAGGTTCATATGCTAATTTCTTAGACCTTGAAGGCCGCCTCTTTTCAGAATGCATTTTAACAGTTTTTCACCACTAGAGGGTGTTAGTTCACATATTTCATATAGATAACACTGTGCTCGTGCACGTGAAGTTATCTGGAAGCTGGCACTGATTGCCTAAACTGCAAGTCTGTCAAAAGAACTGAAATAAAGGGGCAGTTTGCAGAGGCTTAGATACAAGATAATCACAGAGGTTAAAAGTATATTAATATAACTTCATTGGTTATGCGAAACTGGGGAATGGGTAATAAAGGGATTATCTATCTTTTAAAACAATAAAAATTCTGATGTAGACTGTCCCTTTAAGACTCCAAGGAGAAGTAACAGGTTTAAACACAGGCCTGATTCTGACCAAGGCCTGACAAAAGGAACGAACATCTGGCACATCTGACAAACACTTATGTAACAGAATAGATAAAGCAGAAATCTGACCTTTCAGAGAACTGACAACCCTTTCTCTAGACAAAATTCTACTCCAAAAGTAGCCTTTTCATTCACACCAATAAAAGGTATTTACGCTATACCCTATAGAAAATCTTACGAGTTACAGGCTTGCGGGTCTGCAACATGGTCTCAATAACCGACTCAAAAACCCACGCTTAACCAGAACTAAGCGTTCAGTCTCCAAGCAGTCAGCATCAGAGAAATGAGATTTGGATGGAGGAAAGGGCCCTGAACTAGAAGGTCCTCCCTCAGAGGTAACCTCCAAGGAGGAAGAGATGTTCACTAGGTCTGCATACCAGATCCTGCGAGGCCAAGCAAGAGATATTAAAATTACCAACGCTCTCTCCTGTTTGATACAAGCAATGACTCATGGAATAAGCACAAACGGAGGAAGCAGGTATGCTGGACCGAAATCCCAAGGAACTGCCAGAGCATCTACCAGAGCGGCCTGCGGATCTCTTGACCTTGAACCGTACCTTGGAAGCTTGGTGTTCTGTCGAGATGCAATCAGATTCAACTCCGGCATCCCCCACTTGAGGGTTAACTTGGAGAACACCTCCGGATGAAAAGTCTGTCTGCTCAGGAAAGCCGCCTCCCAGTTGTCCACTCCTGGAATGTGGACGGCAGACAGACAACAATTGTGAGCTTTTGCTCACTGAAAAATCTGAGACACCTCCTTCATAGCTAAGGAACTCCGGGTTCCTCCCTAGTGGTTGATATAAGCCACTGAGGTGATGTTGTCCAACTGAAATCTGATAAACCAGACTAAAGACAACTGAGGCCAAATCATCAAAGCATTGAAAATTGCTTTCAACTCCAAGATGTTTATGGGAAAAGCAGACTCCTCCCGAGTCCATAGACCCTGCACCCTTAATGAGTCCCAGACTGCTCCCCAGCCTAGCAGGCTGGCGTTCGTGGTCACTATCACCCAGCAAGGTCTCCGGAAACATGTGCCCTGAGACAGATGTTCCTGATAAAGCTACCACGAGAGAGAGTCTCTTGTTGACTGGTCTAGATCTATCCTCTGAGACAGATCCGAATGTTCCATTGTCTGAGCATGCATAATTGCAGAGCTCTCAAATGGAATCGAGCAAAGGAAATGATGTCCATGGAAGTGACCATCAGACCAATTACCTCCATACATTGAGCCACTGATGGCTCTCTGTATGAAAGTTTGCTTGTTTAAAAGATGGCGCTTGAACCAATATGTCGTCCAAGTAAGGTGCCACAATAATACCCCGAGACCTGACCACTGCCAAGAGAGCCCCCAGAAACTTTGAAAAAATTCTGGGAGCTGTGGCAAGGCAAAAGGAAGAGCCACAAACTGAAAGTGTTGGTCTAGAAAAGCGAATCTCAGGAATTTCTGATGTTCCCTGTAGATGGGAACATGAAGATACTGTCAGGGTGCCAGGAATCAGACTGAGATGAGAAGTGCAAAAACAATCACACCTTTATTGCATCCTGTCTCACACGGATGATGTACACCAGTCTGGCCATAAAAGGAAGTGCAGGAAATGAGCAGCATCACACAGTATGCACCAGAGTCAGCAAGAGAGGTAAGTAAAATGGCTGCCAGCAACACATGGCAAACAAGGTAGGGAAAAAACCCTGACAGTACCCTCCGCTCAAGAGAAGGAGAGCTGGATCCCCATTTGAGCACAAAAGGAATGCCAAAATCTGGAGACAAACTGGCTACCCCGTCCAACACTATCTCCTTGAGTAACCCATGTAAACGGAAGACCTCCCGGGCAAAAATTGAAGCAAGCTCCTGAGCACTAGGCAACTTCTTGAAGGGAAAGCAATTTGACATTTTAGAAAAACGGTCAACCACCATAAGGATAACAGTATTGCCATTGGAAACAGGGAGCTCGACAATGAAGTCCATGGAAAGATGTGTCCAAGGACGCTCACCATTAGCAATAGGTTGAAGAAGACCCCCAGGAAGATGTTGAGGAGTCTTATTCTGTGCACAAACTGAGCAGGAGGCAACATACGCAACAACATCAGAACGAAGACCTGGCCACCAGAATTGTCGAGTGACAGACCAAATCATTTGGTTCTTGCCTGGGTGACCTGCGGCTTTAGGATAGTGGTAAGTGTGCAAAAGTTTAGTTCGAAGATTCTCAGGAACAAAACACATACCACAAGGTTTCTCAGGAGGTGCATTGGTTTGTGCAGCCAGGATCTCCTCCCCCAAGAGAGAAGTCAAATTAGTACGTATGGTAGCCAAAATATGGTCAGGAGGTATAACTGGAGTAGGTACAGACTCCTCCATGGACAGAGGCAAAAATTGTTGAGAAAGGGCATCAGCCCTAACATTCTTACTACCAGGCAGGTAGGAGACCACATAATTAAACTGAGACAAAAATAGCGCCCATCTGGCCTATCGGGGCGACAAACGTTTTGCTTCAGATAGATAAGTTAAATTCTTGTGGTCAGTAAAAATGAGCACTGGCATGCTAGTACCCTTGAGAAGATGCCTCTATTCCTTGAGTGCCAAAATTGTGGCCAGTAATTCCCTGTCGCCAATTTCATAAATGCACTCCGCTGGAGACAATTTCTTAGAGAAGAAACCACATGGATGCAAGGAACCGTCAGGCGTAGGATGCTGAGACAAGAGGGCACCCACTCCAGTCTCAGACGCATCGACCTCAAGAACGAAAGGCAGGACAGGGTTAGGATGAGCCAAAACTGGAGCGGCAGCAAAGGCAGTCTTAAGATTATCAAAGGCCTTAATGGCAGTAGGTGACCAATGGAGTGGATCATTCTCTTTACGGGTCATGTCTGTGATAGGTTTGACCAAGGAAGACAAGTTTTTAATAAATTGGCGAACCCCAAAAAACGTTGAATAGACCGAAGACCAACTGGGCAAGGCCACTGCAGAACTGCAGATAACTTGTCAGGATCCATGGAGAACTCTGCAACGGAGATAACATAACCTAGGAAGGTTACTTGAGTCTGATGAAACTCACATTTCTCTAGTTTACAAAACAGGCCGTTCTCACGTAGTCTCTGAAGAACCTGTGTAACATCAGAACGATGAGCCTTAAGTGTGGGTGAGTGTATAAGGATGTTGTCTAAGTACACCACAAAACACTGTTGCAACATATCTCGCACGACATCATTAATAAATTCCTGGAAAACAGCAGGAGCATTACATAGGCCAAAGGGCATTACAAGATACTCATAATGTCTGCTCCTGTTGTTAAATGCTGTTTTCCATTTGTAGCCCTCCTTGATCCTAACAAGATTGTACGCTCCTCTCAAATCAAGTTTAGTAAAGACCGTAGATCCCTTGAGGCAGTCAAAGAGTTCCGTAATGAGCAGAATAGGGTAAGCATTTTTAATGGGAATACAATTAAGACCCCTATAATTGATGCATGGTCTTAACTCGCCACCCTTTTTCTTCACAAAGAAGAAGCCAGCCCCTGCAGGAGAGCAGGATTTGCGGATGATCCCCCATGACAGAGCATCAACAACATACTCCTCCATAGCACAATGCTCTGCAACAGACAGAGGGTAGACCCAGCCCTGAGGAGGAATGGCTCCGGGTTGCAAGTCTATGGCACAATTGTAAGACCGGTGAGGAGGCAATGTACCGGCATGCACCTTGTCAAAAATGTCTAGGAACTCTTGGTACTTCTCTGGCAATTGAGATACTGAAGAAGTGCACAAGACTTTAACTGGTTTCCGAAGACAAGTGGAAATACATTGCGGGGACCACGACAAAATTTCGGACCTGCGCCAGTTGAGACTGGGATTGTGCTTTTGGAGCCAGGGATAACCCAGAACAACTGGAAAATGCGGAGAGTTTATCACCTGGAACTGGAGGGTTTCAAAATGGAGAGCCCCAACAGCCATGGATAACAGAGCAGTTTCGTGAGTAACGAGTGCGAGCTGAAGGGGCCTGCCATCAATGGCCTCAATAGCAAGCGGAACAGACCGAGGCAAAACAGGAATGGAGTGCTTTGATACAAAAGCACTGTCAATGAAATAGCCTGCAGCACCGGAGTCAACAAGAGCCTGGTGACTATGGAGGAGTCCACCCAGGAAAGGACAACCGTGACCAAAGGTTTCTCCTTTAGCGGTTCCGGGGACAAGGATAAACCAGCCAAGGTCTGCCCCGAAATGAACTTAGGTGTGAGCGTTTCCCGGCCGTGTAGGACAAGACTTAAAAAGGTGGCCCTGTAACACACAATAGAGGCAGAGCGCCTCCCTCCTCCTAAAGGCCCTCTCCGCCGCGGAGAGACGCGTGAATCCCAACTGCATCGGCTCAGCAGTACCTGGCAACTCGGGACCAGGGGGCATGGGAGGAGAGGGAGGCATGGGTGGGAACCAACACGTAGGAGACAACGGAAGAGGAGGCTTCCGCAAGCGCTCCTTGAAAGAGGGTCTCTCACTTAGTCTGATGTCAATTAGGATAAAAAAAGACACCAATGCCTCGAGATCTTCTGGTAAATCTCTGGCAGCAACTTCGTCTTTAATCACATCAGAGAGCCCATGAAAGAAGGCGGCAACAAGGGCTTCATTGTTCCAACCTACCTCTGCGGCAAGCGTACGGAACTCAATGGCATACTGAGCAACAGATCTTGTACCTTGCTGAATGGACAGGAGTCATTTAGCAGCAGAGGAGGAGCGAGCCGGAACATCAAATACCCTTCGAAAGGAGGCCACAAATTCAGGGTAATTTGAAATCACAGGTTTATTAGTCTCCCACAAGGGATTAGCCCAGGAAAGAGCTGTGTCAGACAGTAACAAGATGAGAAATCCCACCTTAGCTCTGTCAGAGGGAAACGCCTGAGGTAACATTTCAAAGTAAATGCCCACCTGGTTCAAAAACCCTCTGCACTGATTAGGATCGCCTCCATATCGCTGAGGTTGAGGTGCAGCGGAAACAGGAGCAGCCATAACTTGTGGGACACTTTGGTCCAAATGTGCAGTGCGAGTCAGCAGGGTTTGCAGGGCTAGTGCAAATTGATCCAAGCGGTGATCCTGTTCATCCATCCAGGAAATTATGGCAGGTAAAGATGGATTATTAGCAACATTAGGATTCATGGCCCTTGAGTAATGTCAGGGTGCCAGGAATCAGACTGAGACGAGAAGTGCAAAAACAATCACACCTTTATTAATAGCAAAAAATAATAAAAAGTCCACAAGTCAAATAACAAGCCAAGAATAAAAACCAGAGCTGGTAGTCAGACGGGCCGAGTCAGGAGCCAAAGCGAATAGTCAGACGAGCCGAGTCAGGAGCAAGGAAAACAGCAGAGTCAGGAACAAGCCAGGGATCAGGAACCAGGAGGGATGTCAGACAGCCAGGTAATACACAGGAGCTCTCACAAACAGGTCTGAGACAACGCAAGGGCAAAGCATACTGAACAGAGGCCCTTTAAATAAAAGACCCTTTTCCACCTGTAATTTTAGAAATAATTTCTACCAGACCAGGTCTAAACAAAGTCTTACCCTTGTAAGCAAGCACCAAAAGCTTGGACTTGGAGGTAATATCAGCTGACCAAGATTTAAGCCACACAGCATAAGAAATAAAAGAATTGGCCAATTTGAGAGCCTTAATCCTATCTTGGATTTTCTCCAACAGAGTCTCTTCTAAAATATATTCAGACAAGGCATCGCACCAATAAGATGCTATACTTGCTACAGTGGCAATACAAACTGAAGGTTACCATTGAAGACCCTGATGAACATACATTTTTTTTTAAATAAGCCTCCAGCTTCTTGTCCATGGGATCCTTAAGGAACAGCTATCCTCTATAGCAGGGGTGGTCAAAAGGTAGATTGAGGTCTACCAGTGGACTGCAAGTTAATTTTGAGGTGACAGCCTGGATTTCCAAAGTCTGTATAGTAAGAGAAAGTTTTCACCCTTGTAGATGTGTTAGAAATCTCTCTCTTATTCATGCAGACTGCTAAACATGTGACCTATCAGCACGCAGGACTCATATTGTGCCTCAGGGGTGTAGCATTACATATATATAAAACATACAAGCTTCAATAGCTCACGTAATCCTCAGCACCAAACTTCTACTACACAACCATCTTTGCTAGAGACAAGAAGTTTCTGATTGGCTGAAAGCCCCCCCCCTTACATTATTGGCTTGTCTCAGATTGGTAGATTTTTATGCTGCTACGCACTGATTGGCTATCTGCTCTAGGCCAGGGGAGCTCTACGACCGAGCCTGGAGTTGGCGATTAGAAGTTATGCAGAAGGTAGGAAACTTCCACAGTCATAGGGATCAAACTAACATGAACTATCCTAGTAACCCCTTGGGCCTTAGAAAACAGAGCTCTAGGAGGCAAAGGGTTACAGTGGGAGTGGACACTGACTTGGAATTCTGAGGAGTGTGTGGTCTGACAGTGCTTAAATCTGACAGTGCTGTATAGCAGACGGACTTAAGCAGATCCTATGTAGTTGGATCTGCTGTGGTGCTCTTTGCCTCCTCCTGCTGGCCAGGAGTGATATTTCCACTAGTAATTGAATGACATTCTGGACTCTCTATATCTTAGGAAAGAAATACACCTAAATGATAGATTTATCATACATTTTATACTCTGCTGCTCGTAAAACAAATTAATTGGAAACACATTACATTGTATCACCAATGTTTGTATATGGAGATTTCATGGCCTTGAGCTGCTTTTTATGTACCTGTTAGCAATGGGTGTCCCTGAAACACCTGAACTCTATAATAAGTAGGGTGTCTACATACTTTTGCCAAAATAGTGTATCCTTGGGGTTGCTTCCCATATATGTAAAATAGAAAATAAATTCTAAAGAAAGTAGTAACTTTTGAGCTCAAAAACACTTCCTTGGCATAACTCACCTTGTAATTAAATTAGAAATAATTGACAACAGTGAAGACTCCAACTATTGGTCCGGAAAAATGTATCCATGATGATGAAACTACATTTGCTCCAAGGTCAGGAGAATAGCCCTACATGACAGCCTTGTGTGATAAGTCTGAAAATCAGATCTGTAACTTATAGAATAGTCTGCTGAATTCTCCATAGATGAGGAAGAAGGCTGAGATCAGGTCCCAAGAGGCAAATATCTGGAAAGGAACATGAAACTTGTAGGCATTTCCTCTAAAGTTCAAAACATCTACTTCAAAAAGGACTTAAAAGCAATATGGTCATTTATGGAAGGGTCTGATTCTGATAAGGAGACAAAACCTGCATTCAGGTGTGGAAGAAACCAAAGATCAGACCTTCCTGGCCTACAAAGATAGTATATTTGAGAATACAGGTAAATTATTGGCTTTTGTTGAATATTTGTCAAGCTTTTCGAGGCCTTGTGATGCAGAATCTAGTTTTGTATGAACCACATAACTTATATGCTAATGCTAAGTAACAGAGGTCAGCCAAATAGTAAAGGAGGAATGCTTTCTGTCACTAAGGATAGTTTATCAATATGCACTTAAGAAGACAGACTGAAAAACACCAGAAACATGATATATGGTGGTAAAATACAAAGGTTCTGTTAATTACTTGTTACCACCAATAGAACAGGATCCAAGAACAGGAAATAGAAAATGGTACTGTGTTTAGAAATCCAGAGTGGAGGAAGCTGGCCAATGATTACTTCTGGTCTCAACTGTTTGGAAGGATGTGTAGGAGAATTGTTGTACTTACTAAGTGAAAATGCTTGTAAAGAAATATGGTAGCTTTGCAGTCCTTATCTCAGGTGTCAAACTGTTAGAGGATACCAAGCAAGTAACACTTGGTAGCAAAGCAGAGTGCATATATACAGTGTCTCAGTATTCCAAGCAATACCATGTAGGATTTTGGGACATATGGTAAAAACTGTACAATTATTTAAAGATGATTAAAATAAGTACATTCTGGCTGTATCCTTTCAGCAACCATGTACAGAGCAGAAGTATCAGAATGCTCCAGATGAGGAGGGACAGCATTACTCTAGCATGTTACTTGAACGGAACATAGAAACTATGTAGACAAGCAGGGAGGATTCCATCCAGCAGTCAACTAAATAAATGGAAAAAGTAACATGGCTATGAGGAAAGTAACGTTCTCTAAGCAGAAACTTTAAGAAGAAGAAATAAAACTGTACGAGGGAGTGAGACGGAGTAAGCAGGGTTTCCTGTTTGGTAGTTTGACGCTTTTAAAATTCTTCAAGCAGAATTGGCAACAAATCCGATTTCATGTGCAGCCTTTTCCAAGCAGGACATTCAAAAATAGTATGGAGGGCAGTGAGAAGACAGGGAGGTATTTGCTCTCTTTAGGTAAATAGCTTAGTATTAATCAAACTGTATATAAAATATCTCCTACTTTATGTGCAATGAGGATGAACATGAGAAAGGTATGTGGCCCATTAATGCAAAACATACATACTTAAAGGGACAGTATACACTCATTTTCATATAACTGCATGTAATATACACTACTATAAAGAATAAGATGCACAGATACTGATATAAAAATCCAGTATAAAACAGTTTAAAAACTTACTTAGAAGCTGTCAGTTTGGCTCTGTTGAAAAGGTAGTTGGAAAGCCCAATGCAAGTGGCAAATAAGACACTCGCCCCCCCTCCCCCTTCTTTTGCATATGAAAAGACCCTTTACACAAACAGGAGCAAGCTGGAGAAGGTAGCTGACAGTATTCACATAAAACTTTGGGGCTTGGTTAGGAGTCTGAAAATCAGAGCAATGTTATTTAAAAATAAGCAAAACTATACATTTATTTAAAAAAAAACCTTTATGGTCTATATAAATAGATCATCTACAAAACATGTATGCAAAGAAAAAATGAGTGTATAATGTCCCTTTAACTCTTGCAACTCTATAAGGCTGTGGACTTTCCCCATTACCTATGGTATATATTTAATAGTGGGGATATGGACAATGTCTACTGATGCACATCCTTATTTGTGGCAAGTAAGCTGCATGTGTGCTCCAGGAAGTGACAGATTACAGAACATGAACTCCAGAGAAGCTCTTGTGTGTCAGGACCTGTTCTGAAAGCCTTAGCAGTAAGAATGGCCTGAACCCTTGCAGGAACAAATCTTCATGTATCGCAAGAACGGCTAGAAACTTGCAACTGAGGTTGTAGAGGTGTGAAATGGGTGACAGAACCAGTGAAAGCTATGGGAAGCTCCATAACGTTATTGCTAAAGCTATTTTTTTTTTCTTTCATTTTTACTTTTTTATTGAGGTTTAGTTTGTTGTAACATTCCCAAAGATTATGACATAATACTTCAACTTTAAAAAAACAGTTAAGTATATATAGTGAGAATTAACAGGAGGACATTAATCTTCCACAAGTAGATATCTGTGTAAAACAATACATTATATCTATCCAGTATATCATTTTGTAACAAATGTTCTAATCTGCTATGACCTATTATAAGCCCTTAAAAAAGGAACTCTTACATTTTGCATTTAAAAAGTAATTGTGTGATACTAAAAGCCTCAAGCTGCTGCCACTCATCTTGCACCTGACCCAAGATCCAAACAACGACCTGGAGACATACCGTGAGGCCGCGGCCTACCTACGTGGTCTCCCGGGGAAGGAAATAATCAATGTCCGACCACCAAAGGATGACAAGCTACGTACTTCTCTTCAACTCGTGTTAAGTGGATACCTTTATTAATGCGGTGTAGTGGGGGGGGGGGATGTGTTCAAAGCACTTGCACAACATATATGAAGAGAAAACCTGGCTAATCAATGTACTGTCTATAAGCGCACATAGAATTTTTATTGACAACTGATCTAAAGGATATTTATACTATTACAACTGACAAAAAATGTTTACATATAGCTGGCTACAGGATATAGCCCTATACTTGTACTACATCTTGTTCAGAGAGTGATCACAGTCAGAACCTTAGTCTGGTCATTGATCTACAACAATCTTAAAATGTGAGATATCCACACACTGAGTGTCTTCTTATAGGAGATCTATATACTCCATAGGCTTGGACTTCCACATATCAACCCCTCGGGATTCCGGGTCTAAGAAGCAGTTTTATCTCATCCACTACATGTATTAAACTTTTTTCTTTGGCCCACACTAACTACCAACTCTCTAAACTGCTTGTGCAATATTTTCCCAGATGGCTAGTGGAAAATGTACTGGAGTAATGGCAGTTGTAGAGGTCTGGGAGCAGAACATGCAAGGACTAGTAAATCTTTATTTTCAAGATATAAAAAAAGACATTGAGTTGATGCTAACAATAATTCAATCAAACTTTGAGCAACTAGTTACGGACCCAGCATGAAGACAGCTCCAGCCTCTAACAGAGTGAGCTCCTTGGGCACTATAACACTACCCATACCACCTATTACAGCACCCCCAGGCACCCTGAGTGAGAAACGCTTACATTTAAAAAAAAAAAAAAAAAAAAAACTACTACAGAAGCACATGGGAAACCTGACTGATTCTAGGTACTACGGATGCACAAGAGCCCCAACATACCAGCAACATTTAAAGAGGACTACTCTGAGATCATAAGTGGTTCTAAAGAATCCCTGCCTGCAGTTTGGGAGAAAAGGGTTAATACGTGCGACACCAATGATGCTGTAAAGGGTGGTCAGCAGCTTGTTAATCATCAGCCCCTGCCTTACATATATACCCTCTTGTCACCTTGTTCATCGATGTTCATTACTCAGCCTTTACTTGCTTTCAAGGGTGCACGGAGGCTGCGGTGGAAACAGGGGATCAGCTGAAAGACATCCTTATTTAGATATACAGGTGGCCCTCGGTTTACAACGGTTCAATTTGCGCAGTTTCAGAATAACGCCCTTTTTTTCAGTCATGTGACTGCTATTGAGAAGCAGTGCATTGATTAAAATATCCAGTAGGTGCAGCTGTCCGCTTGTGTTGCAGCAAAGATATGCAAGCTGAAATTAATCAGTGTAACCAGACCTGAGCTATCGAGCATCTTTCAAAGGAACAAGATCTAGCAGCTACTTCCCTTTTATCTAGTCCAGACTGGAATGCATAGAATAGCTGCAGACCCGATATTATCTAACATCCTAACAATGCAGAGAACTGTTTGCAGAAAAATGCAAGTAAAAAAAAGTTTTTATTAAACTTAGTTTGATGATACATTCTGTGTTGTGTGATTATTTTATTAGGTTTATAAAGCTGTTTAGCATTTAAAGTCTTCATTTCAAAGCTTTAAGAATAATGTATTCGGTGTTATTTACGACAATTTTGAGAGGGGGCTGGAATTTAACTATCTCACTTCCCATTGACTTACATTATAAACTGGGTTTCAATTTACAACCATTCCTTCTGGAACCTAACCCCGACGTAAACTGAGGGCTACCTGTATACTGACCTTTGGGAGGCTGTACTGATGTGGTAGATATTTCACCATAAATTAATAGTGTTTGTTGTTCAATCCTATGTTCTTTTGTTAGAACGGTTAATATTTGTATGGGTTAAAAATGCTTATTGAATGTGATTGAATACTTGGTACCTGAACCTTTATAACACTACATAATGCTGTCTATTTTTTTCTTAAATGAAGGAAATTTTGCTTAATATATAGCAGGTAAATAATTCATATGAATGATCATATTCTGATTTATGAAGATAACCAATTACTAACATTGGAGGCTCAGAATTTCCAGTTGCCAACAACTATATTGATGTAGTCAATAATACCCTACCACATATATAGCCATAAATTGTCTACCTAGAATCCATGGCTGAGAGAATTATTAAGTGTGACCTGCTTGTTATGGGAAATCATTATTTATTTGTATCTGGTTTGTTCTACCTGGTATAGATGTCAAAAGCCAAACTACAATAATCTAACTATATATTTACGCTGGGAAGTGTCCCTTAAACTAATACTATTTCTCCTACTCATATAGTGCATATAGTCTCCCTAGCACATGCTTATATCTCTCACAGTTGCACATGTCATCCACTCTCTAGGGGACCTAATATCTTTTTTTTAGCCCTAGGGGATATAGATGATGAATACATATACAGTATATGCAAATATTTACCTTGTTACTCTCTTTATGAAAAGCCCTGCATGTCCTTAACAATGGATTTCATTGCTGCTTTGATCTCTTTTCCTGATATGAGCCCAGGGCTGGACTGGGAATAAAAAGCAGCCCTGGAAAAATATGAAGACCAGCCCTTTTTTCCGTTGAGTCGATAGAATGCACATGCTCCATTTTTATCAAAGGGGATTACTTGGACATTCCTTATCCAATATTGTTTCAGAATTAAATTATATTACTTTGTATTAAATACAAATGTCAGATTGATGTTATATAGCAGCCGTACAACCCAATTGCATCCATTAATCACCCCTTTAAATTGAAGCTTTCCAGCCCCAGCTGCTGCAGCCCACCGGGAAATCTCCTGGTATCCTGGTAGGCCAATCCAGCCCTGTATGAGCCATATACTTAACAAATCTCTCCTCGTCATGGGGCATAGGGCCCATGCTCTCATGGCAAGGTGGTCTTTTATAATATTAAAATGTTAGGATTTAAACTTAATGTAGATTCATAAATATCTATAAAGGGTTAGATTTTATATCTTCTTTTAGTGGAAAGTGCATTATCATCACTTAGCAAATACCTGAGTTACAAACTAGTTTTGTTTTATGAAATTCAAAGATGCGTTTACATAGATTATGCTCTGCACATCTTATTAGCACCCCCTTACTATATCTACAATTTATATATAGCCTTTTTGCTGGAGCGAACATTTACTCCATTTTGATGGTCATACTTTAAAGGGCCATAATACCCAAATGTTTAAACACTTGAAAGTGATGCAGCATAGCTTTAAAAAGCTGACTAGAAAATATCACCTGAACATCTCTATGTAAAAAAGAAAGATATTTTACCTCAAAAGTTTCTCAGTAGCCACATCCCATTGTAAAGGATTTCTAAGCAGCATATTAGTATGTCTGTCCCGGGACAGCCGAAGGGATGAGCCTCGTGCACTCTCATCTTATTTCACTATTCAGTTTAAAGGAAGTTTGCTATGAAATCTCATGAGATCACAGTAAAAGAGTTCATGACCTCAGCACTGCTGATGCTGATTGGCTGCTGTTCATTTCTTCAATTTTTTTTTTTTTACCTGCAGCTGGGAGCAGCTGAGTATAACTTTTTACACAGAACTTACTCTACTGAGCTGAGGAGATTGTGAGGTAAAATATCTTCCTTTTTTACATAGAGATGCTCAGGTGATATTTTCCTGTCAGCTATTTACAGTTATACTGCATCAGTTTCAAGTGATTAAGCATATGAGTATTATGTCCCTTTAAGGGTTACTGCCCAGTTATTTTGGGTATTCCATCTTTTTTTTTTTTTACTTATAACCAACAAAGGGTACAATAACGCACATTGTGTCCTTTACACACCACGCAAGTTGTATTGATAAAAAAACAGGATTGTTGGGACATTAGGATAAAGCCATATACATAGACAAATATTACAGAATGTAGACTTCTCAGATGTGATTATAAGTTAAAGCGTATTAAGAATATAATAAATCTAGTCCAACCGGCAAGGTCTTAAGTAGGTAGAAGGAGTTGTGTAAAGATCTCTAGGAGAGTGATCACAATCTTTCATAGGTGCAATATGTCAAACCTGTGAAGCCTTTGTGGGAAGTATTATACTTAAGTTAGAATTTCCACTAGCAAGTTAAGATATTGAAAAGTGGAATAACAGTCAAATAGAAGTGGAGTATGCAAGTAAAAAGGTACCTCTTACTATGTGGTAGGGTGTTTTGCTTTGGTTTGAGTGTCAATAGATTACTAGCAGGTTATATTTCCTAAAATCCAACAACCTCTGTCTCCTTAATCCTACACCCTACACTTTGAATAAAGTGAACAATAATACTTGTTGGTATTAAAATTGGGTAGTATTTAAAAAACATAATTTATGTAAGAACTTACCTGATAAATTCATTTCTTTCATATTAGCAAGAGTCCATGAGCTAGTGACGTATGGGATATACATTCCTACCAGGAGGGGCAAAGTTTCCCAAACCTCAAAAATGCCTATAAATACACCCCTCACCACACCCACAAATCAGTTTAACGAATAGCCAAGAAGTGGGGTGATAAGAAAAAAGTGCGAAAGCATAAAAAATAAGGAATTGGAATAATCGTGCTTTATACAAAAAAATCATAACCACCACAAAAAAGGGTGGGCCTCATGGACTCTTGCTAATATGAAAGAAATTAATTTATCAGGTAAGTTCTTACATAAATTATGTTTTCTTTCATGTAATTAGCAAGAGTCCATGAGCTAGTGACATATGGGATAATGACTACCCAAGATGTGGATCTTTCCACGCAAGAGTCACTAGAGAGGGAGGGATAAAATAAAGACAGCCAATTCCAGCTGAAAATAATCCACACCCAAAATAAAGTTTAAATTTTATAATGAAAAAAACTGAAATTATAAGCAGAAGATTCAAACTGAAACAGCTGCCTGAAGTACTTTTCTACCAAAAACTGCTTCAGAAGAAGAAAACACATCAAAATGGTAGAATTTAGTAAAAGTATGCAAAGAAGACCAAGTTGCTGCTTTGCAAATCTGATCAACCGAAGCTTCATTCCTAAACGCCCAGGAAGTAGAAACTGACCTAGTAGAATGAACTGTAATCCTTTGGGGCGGAGTTTTACCCGACTCGACATAAGCATGATGAATTAAAGATTTCAACCAAGATGCCAAAGAAATGGCAGAGGCCTTCTGACCTTTCCTAGAACCAGAAAAGATAACAAATAGACTAGAAGTCTTTCGGAAATTTTTAGTAGCTTCAACATAATATTTCAAAGCTCTAACTACATCCAAAGAATGCAATGATTTCTCCTTAGAATTCTTAGGATTAGGACATAATGAAGGAACCACAATTTCTCTACTAATGTTGTTAGAATTCACAACCTTAGGTAAAAATTTAAAAGAAGTTCGCAACACCACCTTATCCTGATGAAAAATCAGAAAAGGGAACTCACAAGAAAGAGCAGACAATTCAGAAACTCTTCTGGCAGAAGAGATGGCGAAAAGGAACAAAACTTTCCAAGAAAGTAATTTAATGTCTAATGAATGCATAGGTTCAAACGGAGGAGCTTGAAGAGCCCCCAGAACCAAATTCAAACTCCAAGGAGGAGAAATTGACTTAATGACAGGTTTTATACGAACCAAAGCTTGTACAAAACAATGAATATCAGGAAGATTAGCAATCTTTCTGTGAAAAAGAACAGAAAGAGCAGAGATTTGTCCTTTCAAGGAACTTGCAGACAAACCTTTATCCAAACCATCCTGAAGAAACTGTAAAATTCTCGGAATTCTAAAAGAATGCCAGGAAAAAGGATGAGAAAGACACCAAGAAATATAAGTCTTCCAGACTCTATAATATATCTCCCTAGATACGGATTTACGAGCCTGTAACATAGTATTAATCACAGAGTCAGAGAAACCTCTTTGACTAAGAATCAAGCGTTCAATCTCCATACCTTTAAATTTAAGGATTTGAGATCCTGATGGAAAAAAGGACCTTGCGACAGAAGTTCTGGTCTTAACGGAAGAGTCCACGGTTGGCAAGAGGCCACCCGGACAAGATCCGCATACCAAAACCTGTGAGGCCATGCTGGAGCTACCAGCAGAACAAACGAGCATTCTTTCAGAATCTTGGAGATTACTCTTGGAAGAACTAGAGGCGGAAAGATATAGGCAGGATGATACTTCCAAGGAAGTGACAATGCATCCACTGCTTCCGCTTGAGGATCCCTGGATCTGGACAGATACCTGGGAAGTTTCTTGTTTAGATGAGAGGCCATCAGATCTATTTCTGGAAGTCCCCACATTTGAACAATTTGAAGAAATACCTCTGGGTGAAGAGACCATTCGCCCGGATGTAACGTTTGGCGACTGAGATAATCCGCTTCCCAATTGTCTATACCTGGGATATGAACCGCAGAAACTAGACAGAAGCTGGATTCCGCCCATACCAGAATTCGAGATACTTCTTTCATAGCCAGAGGACTGTGAGTCCCTCCTTGATGATTGATGTATGCCACAGTTGTGACATTGTCTGTCTGAAAACAAATGAACGATTCTCTCTTTAGAAGAGGCCATGACTGAAGAGCTCTGAAAATTGCACAGAGTTCCAAAATATTGATCGGTAATCTCACCTCCTGAGATTCCCAAACCCCTTGTGCTGTCAGAGACCCCCACACAGCTCCCCAACCTGTAAGACTTGCATCTGTTGAAATTACAGTCCAGGTCGGAAGAACAAAAGAAGCCCCCTGAACTAAACGATGGTGAGTGTCGTACAATCGGTTTTAAAGATATTAATTGAGATATCTTTGTGTAATCCCTGCACCACTGGTTCAGCATACAGAGCTGAAGAGGTCGCATGTGAAAACGAGCAAAGGGGATCGCGTCCGATGCAGCAGTCATAAGACCTAGAATTTCCATGCATAAAGCTACCGAAGGGAATGATTGTGACTGAAGGTTTCGACAAGCTGATATCAATTTTAGACGTCTCTTGTCTGTCAAAGACAGAGTCATGGACACTGAATCTATCTGGAAACCTAAAAAGGTTACCCTTTGTCTGAGGAATCAATGAACTTTTTGGTAAATTGATCCTCCAACCATGATCTTGAAGAAACAACACAAGTCGATTCGTATGAGATTCTGCTAAATGTGAAGACTGAGCAAGTACCAAGATATCGTCCAAATAAGGAAATACCACAATACCCTGTTCTCTGATTACAGACAGAAGGGCACCGAGAACCTTTGTAAAAATTCTTGAAGCTGTTGCTAGGCCAAACGGTAGAGCCACAAACTGGTAATGCTTGTCTAGGAAAGATAATCTCAGAAACTGATAGTGATCTGGATGAATCGGAATATGCAGATATGCATCCTGTAAATCTATTGTAGACATATAATGCCCTTGCTGAACAAAAGGCAGGATAGTCCTTACAGTTACCATTTTGAATGTTGCTATCCTTACATAACGATTCAATATTTTTAGATCCAGAACTGGTCTGAAGGAATTCTCCTTCTTTGGTACAATGAAGAGATTTGAATAAAACCCCAGCCCCTGTTCCAGAACTGGAACTGGCATAATTACTCCAGCCAACTCTAGATCTGAAACACATTTCAGAAATGCTTGAGCCTTCGCTGGGTTTACTGGGACACGGGAAAGAAAAAATCTCTTTGCAGGAGGCCTTATCTTGATGCCAATTCTGTACCCTTCTGAAACAATGTTCTGAATCCAAAGATTGTGAACGGAATTGATCCAAATTTCTTTGAAAAAACGTAATCTGCCCCCTACCAGCTGAGCTGGAATGAGGGCCGCACCTTCATGTGGACTTAGGAGCTGGCTTTGATTTTCTAAAGGGCTTGGATTTATTCCAGACTGGAGATGGTTTCCAAACTGATACCGCTCCTGAGGATGAAGGATCAGGCTTTTGTGCCTTGTTGTGATGAAAGGAACGAAAACGATTATTAGACCTAAATTTACCTTTAGATTTTTTATCCTGTGGTAAAAAAGTTCCTTTCCCTCCAGCAACAGTTGAGATAATAGAATCCAACTGAGAACCAAATAATTTATTACCCTGGAAAGAAAGGGAAATCAGAGTAGACTTAGAAGACATATCAGCATTCCAAGTTTTAAGCCATAAAGCTCTTCTAGCTAAAATAGCTAGAGACATATACCTGACATCAACTCTAATGATATCAAAGATGGCATCACAAATAAAATTATTAGCATGTTGTAGAAGAATAATAATGCTATGAGAATTATGATCTGTTACTTGTTGCGCTAAAGCTTCTAATCAAAAAGTTGAAGCTGCAGCAACATCCGCTAAAGATATAGCAGGTCTAAGAAGATTACCTGAACACAAGTAAGCTTTTCTTAGAAAGGATTCAATTTTCCTATCTAAAGGATCCTTAAAGGAAGTACCATCTGCCGTAGGAATAGTAGTACGCTTAGCAAGAGTAGAGACAGCCCCATCAACCTTAGGGATTTTGTCCCAAAACTCTAATCTATCAGATGGCACAGGATATAATTGCTTAAAACGTTTAGAAGGAGTAAATGAATTACCCAAATTATTCCATTCCCTGGAAATTACTTCAGAAATAGCACCAGGGACAGGAAACACTTCTGGAATAACTACAGGAGATTTAAAAACCTTATCTAAACATTTAGATTTAGTATCAAGAGGACTAGAATCCTCAATTTCTAATGCAATTAGGACTTCTTTAAGTAAAGAACGAATAAATTCCATTTTAAATAAATATGAAGATTTATCAGCATCAACCTCTGAGACAGAATCCTCTGAACCAGAAGAACCATTATCAGAATCAGAATGATGATGTTCATTTAAAAATTCATCTGAAAAATTAGAAGTTTTAAAAGACTTTTTACGTTTACTAGAAGGAGGAATAACAGACATAGCCTTCTTAATGGATTTAGAAACAAAATCTCTTATGTTATCAGGAACACTCTGAGTATTAGATGTTGACGGAACAGCAACAGGTAATGTAACAGTACTAAAGGAAATATTATCTGCATTAGCAAGTTTGTCATGACAAACAGTACAAACAACAGCTGGAGGAACAGATACCAAAAGTTTACAGCAGATACACTTAGCTTTGGTAGCTCCAGCACCAGGCAGCGATTTTCCAGAAGTATCTTCTGACTCAGTTTCAACGTGGGACATCTTGCAATATGTAATAGAAAAAACAACAACAAAATTGATCAAATTCCTTAAATGACAGTTTCAGGAATGGGAAAAAATGCCAGTGAACAAGCTTCTAGCAACCAGAAGCAATAAATAATGAGACTTAAATAATGTGGAGACAATAGTGACGCCCATCCGGAACGCCAACACTTTTGGCGCAAAAGAACGTAAAAAATGACGCAACTTCCAGCGACACGTATGACGCCGGAAACAGAAAAAAAAATTTGCGCCAAAAAAGTATGCGCCAAGAATGACGCAATAAAATGAAGCATTTTCAGCCCCCGCGAGCCTAACAGCCCACAGGGAAAAAAGTCAAATTTTAAGGTAAGAAAAAATTGATTTATTCAAATGCATTATCCCAAATATGAAACTGACTGTCTGAAATAAGGAACGTTGAACATCCTGAGTCAAGGCAAATAAATGTTTGAATACATATATTTAGAACTTTATAAAAAAGTGCCCAACCATAGCTTAGAGTGTCACAGAAAATAAGACTTACTTACCCCAGGACACTCATCTACATGTTGTAGAAAGCAAAACCAGTACTGAAACGAAAATCAGTAGAGGTAATGGTATATATAAGAGTATATCGTCGATCTGAAAAGGGAGGTAAGAGATGAATCTCTACGACCGATAACAGAGAACCTATGAAATAGACCCCGTAGAAGGAGATCATTGAATTCAAATAGGCAATACTCTCCTCACATCCCTCTGACATTCACTGCACGCTGAGAGGAAAACCGGGCTCCAACCTGCTGCGGAGCGCATATCAACGTAGAATCTAGCACAAACTTACTTCACCACCTCCATAGGAGGCAAAGTTTGTAAAACTGATTTGTGGGTGTGGTGAGGGGTGTATTTATAGGCATTTTTGAGGTTTGGGAAACTTTGCCCCTCCTGGTAGGAATGTATATCCCATACGTCACTAGCTCATGGACTCTTGCTAATTACATGAAAGAAAGTATTGTGCAGATTATGGCACGTGGTTATGGCCTAGAAGAGTCAATGAACTGTGTTATGTAAATTTATATAGCATGTCTGATATCACTATTTTCTAGGGATATCGTGCCCTAGTAGAATTTTTTAAGTGAATTACGAATGGAGCGCTTAGCCTCAGGTGGTAGTTATAGTGAGGGCAAAAATGAAGGATACAAACAAATTTCAAACATCCAGTACAATAAATGAATAGTGTAAATTGGAAGTTTTGCCAAATTAAAGGAATTTGTATATAAACTGGCAAAAAAATTCTGCAGCTTTGAAAATAATTATGTATGCCACTATAAATTGGCTACATACCCTTTTTTAGCCCATATAAAAGAGCAGAGGCAAACATAAAACAAAAAAAATTACAACAAAAGAATATATTACTAATAACTACAACAGTAGCCATCTAGAAAAAAGAAAAACTGTGCACGTTGTAAGGTAAAAGGGCTTCTAATAATTATGCAGGAATATTAAATTATGACATTAACTTTTACCACAAAGTGTTAAGAGAGTCTTTGGGGTCAGTATAATTAAGGTATCTATATGAGCATAGCATTGGAGCAAGTATTGTGGAGCTCTATAGCGGGTCGCCACTCATGAAATTGACATAGATAAATAACTGACCCGCAGTGGTTTTATCCATATTGACAGTTATGCAATGCCTATTGTTTTGCAAATGTACCATATATTGTCCTCCACGTGGGGGCTAAGGCTGTAGGCATTTCCAATCGGCACTGCTTCGGCCATGTGTGCTAGCTGAATCGCCAGTAATGTTGATCCTCTGAATGATACGTCGCCATTTAGCTGGCATATAGTACTGGAGAGTGTGGTCTTCAATGACCGTTGAGAGTAAAAATAAGTGCCAGGATCGCGTTGCAATGTAGGTATATTGCCTGTTGCCAAATTGCTTGGCATTAACACTACATCTCCCGTATCTGTGATGATCTCTTCTTCGCTGTTTTGTGGTGTGGGGCAGTGATCCAATAAGCCAGTATCCGGTATAATTGAATTATGCAGCTGTGCCCATGTCTGCCGTTGCTGCAGTCTCTCACTCTTCTCTGGTTGATTCCTCTCTGGAGCCATGTAAACACCGCCAGGGGATGACTCTGCTGATAGTTGACGCCATTTTAAGGAAAGAGGCGGGGGGTCTCCGACTTGTGGGAAACAATCATGTCTTGGGTTCAGGGTTCCTTTTCGGTGGGAAAGGTATCCATTTTTGTTAATATTCCCAAATTTGCCGTGTACAACGTGCTACGCTGCAGCCAGTACTCCTCTCTCCATTCTTTCTGACTTCTCGGCGGCCAAGAGGTGTCTATCATGATCCTTTGAGGTGCTCAAACAGCAAAACTGTTAAGGGGTAGTAGATGGCAATGGATTTAGCCTGATTTACAGATTAAATCTAGGGATTTAAGCAGAGCCGCTCAAACTTGTGGCCATCTTTAAACACCACCCACTGGAAGTTTGATTCCCTTTTAACTTCGTACCTTATCCTGGTTACCCTCTTTTAGCCTTTCATAAACTTTGTCCTTCCTTAGATCATATTTGAATCTCCTGCCCAGTTACACCCCCCCCCCCATAATAGTATTCGGGTGTTTTTGATTACCCCAGATAATTATAGAACGGTTTATCTCATAACAACCGCGATAAATGCAATTTACTAAATATATCATTATATAAAGATCTAACATTATATTTAACATAGAGCCTATATTTAAAAACTATATGCTTTCCCCCCTAAAGTCCCCCATTGAATCACAGCTTTCCTGATTTTTGTCTATTCATAGGAGAAAATATCCTACTTTATATACTACCATACTGAAGGGGACTTATTTTTGCTTTATATTTCCATGGATAGTTTTTTCTCCTTTTTTCTATTCATAAACATATTATTTACCATAGCTATATATAATTTATTTTTTTGTTATGTTTTGGTTCGCACCACTTCATCTGATTTTTACACTAAATCATTTGAGTGGTCTGACTTGTAAGTTAATATCAGAACCACCCTGTGCACGGAGGGAAAAGGGATATTAAATTTAATACTTAGACAAGAAATGTGTGAGAAACTTATTCTCACACTTAGTTTCCCTATATCCAGCACCAGATTCTAGGGATCAATAAACCAATAAACTAGTATTCCATATATAGGACAATGTCCCTTTAAATTCCACAAAATTATATGCACAATAATTGAAAAGGTATATTTATATGCACAATGCTTGAAAAGATATATATACACTTCACATTCAACCGTTGATAATAACGACAAAAGAATTATCAATTGCAATATGTTTTATACTGAAATAACTTCAAGAAAAGAAAAAAACGGATTGCACAATAATATAAACACGAACGTGGGCCCACTTGTGTACTAAATATTGGCCAATATTTTTTACTATAAATATGTCCATATGAAGATAATTATCCATATATTTCCAGATTTACTTGCTTGGATTATTATGCTTTATATGTACCAACTTCTTGAAGGTTGCAATATTTGTAGCCATTAAACGGGCTTATACTTTGGCTCGTGTAGATATAGTGTTGTCTGCGGTATTACATGAGAAGGTTATTCAACACTCTAGGGGTAGGATAACAATTATTTGAATTTCTTAACAGCTGCAAAGTCCATTAGAATTGGAATTTATTATTCTATTGCAGATATATAACATTGCGACGCCTTAAGGAATTATGGCTTCTAAGAATTTTACTTCCGCTCACCTTGTTAGGCTGTCTTTGGCAACATTAATAGCAAAACAGTTTTTACCTTGATTGCAGCGTATCCTGATTTTTAATATTATCTTGAAATGTTTATTTCAAGTACAATGTGCATTTATGTGTTAATAAATGAATAATTCACCTTTTACTTTCATTTTAAATTGGGTCAAAGATGAAGTTTTTTTATTTATTTATACTTTCATCATTATAATATTGTGTTAGTTTTTGAAGAGAGCTTTAAAGAACTGGTAACATCTGTGTTATTTAAGAGGAGATTGTTATATTTCAGGGGCTTTACTGTATGGTTCTTAAGGAAAGGAGCATAGTTTATCTCTTCATTTAATCCATAAGGTTTCAAAGCTTTGAGATCATATATCCATTTACATTCTTTTTGGAGCAATATATTATCTAGGTTGCCACCCCTTATTGATATATCAACTTTTTCTAATCCCAAAAATTTTAATGTTTCCTCATCGCTATTGTGAAATAACTTAAAGTGTCTTGCTACACTACTGGTTTTTACCTTATTGGATATGTCTCTTTTGTGTTCCTTGATCCTTTCTTTCAATTCACGATAGGTTTTGCCTACGTAATACATGGGGCAGCAACAAAAGACCAGATATATAATTCCGTCACTTTTACAATTAATTTTACCTTTTATTCTGTAACTTTGGCCATGCTTATCTACAAAGCATTTGCCTTGTTGCATATCCTTTGCTTGATACTTTAGTAACCAATTGCTTTTGGATGTATCTGTGTAGTGGCTTTGAACCAGTTTATCCTTAAGGTTCGGAGCTCTTCTAGCTGACATGAGAGGTCTATCACCCACAAAAACATAATTTATGTAAGAACTTACCTGATAAATTCATTTCTTTCATATTAGCAAGAGTCCATGAGCTAGTGACGTATGAGATATACATTCCTACCAGGAGGGGCAAAGTTTCCCAAACCTCAAAATGCCTATAAATACACCCCTCACCACACCCACAATTCAGTTTAACGAATAGCCAAGAAGTGGGGTGATAAAAAAGTGCGAAAGCATATAAAATAAGGAATTGGAATAATTGTGCTTTATACAAAATCATAACCACCACAAAAAAGGGCGGGCCTCATGGACTCTTGCTAATATGAAAGAAATGAATTTATCAGGTAAGTTCTTACATAAATTATGTTTTCTTTCATGTAATTAGCAAGAGTCCATGAGCTAGTGACGTATGGGATAATGACTACCCAAGATGTGGATCTTTCCACACAAGAGTCACTAGAGAGGGAGGGATAAAATAAAGACAGCCAATTCCTGCTGAAAATAATCCACACCCAAAATAAAGTTTAACGAAAAACATAAGCAGAAGATTCAAACTGAAACCGCTGCCTGAAGTACTTTTCTACCAAAAACTGCTTCAGAAGAAGAAAATACATCAAAATGGTAGAATTTAGAAAAAGTATGCAAAGAGGACCAAGTTGCTGCTTTGCAGATCTGGTCAACCGAAGCTTCATTCCTAAACGCCCAGGAAGTAGAAACTGACCTAGTAGAATGAGCTGTAATTCTCTGAGGCGGAGTTTTACCCGACTCAACATAGGCAAGATGAATTAAAGATTTCAACCAAGATGCCAAAGAAATGGCAGAAGCTTTCTGGCCTTTTCTAGAACCGGAAAAGATAACAAATAGACTAGAAGTCTTACGAAAAGATTTCGTAGCTTCAACATAATATTTCAAAGCTCTAACAACATCCAAAGAATGCAACGATTTCTCCTTAGAATTCTTAGGATTAGGACATAATGAAGGAACCACAATTTCTCTACTAATGATGTTGGAATTCACAACTTTAGGTAAAAATTCAAAAGAAGTTCGCAACACCGCCTTATCCTGATGAAAAATCAGAAAAAGAGACTCACAAGAAAGAGCAGATAATTCAGAAACTCTTCTGGCAGAAGAGATGGCCAAAAGGAACAAAACTTTCCAAGAAAGTAATTTAATGTCCAATGAATGCATAGGTTCAAACGGAGGAGCTTGAAGAGCTCCCAGAACCAAATTCAAATTCCAAGGAGGAGAAATTGACTTAATGACAGGTTTTATACGAACCAAAGCTTGTACAAAACAATGAATATCAGGAAGAATAGCAATCTTTCTGTGAAAAAGAACAGAAAGAGCAGAGATTTGTCCTTTCAAAGAACTTGCGGACAAACCCTTATCTAAACCATCCTGAAGAAACTGTAAAATTCTCGGTATTCTAAAAGAATGCCAGGAAAAATGATGAGAAAGACACCAAGAAATATAAGTCTTCCAGACTCTATAATATATCTCTCGAGATACAGATTTACGAGCCTGTAACATAGGATTAATCACAGAGTCAGAGAAACCTCTTTGACCAAGAATCAAGCGTTCAATCTCCATACCTTTAAATTTAAGGATTTCAGATCCTGATGGAAAAAAGGACCTTGTGACAGAAGGTCTGGTCTTAACGGAAGAGTCCACGGTTGGCAAGAGGCCATCCGGACAAGATCCGCATACCAAAACCTGTGAGGCCATGCCGGAGCTACCAGCAGAACAAACGAGCATTCCTTCAGAATCTTGGAGATTACTCTTGGAAGAAGAACTAGAGGCGGAAAGATATAGGCAGGATGATACTTCCAAGGAAGAGATAATGCATCCACTGCCTCCGCCTGAGGATCCCGGGATCTGGACAGATACCTGGGAAGTTTCTTGTTTAGATGGGACGCCATCAGATCTATTTCTGGAAGTTCCCACATTTGAACAATCTGAAGAAATACCTCTGGGTGAAGAGACCATTCGCCCGGATGCAACGTTTGGCGACTGAGATAATCCGCTTCCCAATTGTCTACACCTGGGATATGAACCGCAGAGATTAGACAGGAGCTGGATTCCGCCCAAACCAAAATTCGAGATACTTCTTTCATAGCCAGAGGACTGTGAGTCCCTCCTTGATGATTGATGTATGCCACAGTTGTGACATTGTCTGTCTGAAAACAAATGAACGATTCTCTCTTCAGAAGAGGCCAAAACTGAAGAGCTCTGAAAATTGCACGGAGTTCCAAAATATTGATCGGTAATCTCACCTCCTGAGATTCCCAAACTCCTTGTGCCGTCAGAGATCCCCACACAGCTCCCCAACCTGTGAGACTTGCATCTGTTGAAATTACAGTCCAAGTCGGAAGCACAAAAGAAGCCCCCTGAATTAAACGATGGTGATCTGTCCACCATGTTAGAGAGTGTCGAACAATCGGTTTTAAAGATATTGAGATATCTTCGTGTAATCCTTGCACCATTGCTTCAGCATACAGAGCTGAAGAGGTCGCATGTGAAAACGAGCAAAGGGGATCGCGTCCGATGCAGCAGTCATAAGACCTAGAATTTCCATGCATAAGGCTACCGAAGGGAATGATTGTGACTGAAGGTTTCGACAAGCTGCAATCAACTTTAGACGTCTCTTGTCTGTTAAAGACAGAGTCATGGACACTGAATCCATCTGGAAACCCAGAAAAGTTACCCTTGTCTGAGGAATCAAAGAACTTTTTGGTAAATTGATCCTCCAACCATGATCTTGAAGAAACAACACAAGTCGATTCGTATGAGATTCTGCTAAATGTAAAGACTGAGCAAGTACCAAGATATCGTCCAAATAAGGAAATACCACAATACCCTGTTCTCTGATTACAGACAGCAGGGCACCGAGAACCTTTGTAAAAATTCTTGGAGCTGTAGCTAGGCCAAACGGCAGAGCCACAAATTGGTAATGCTTGTCCAGAAACGAGAATCTCAGGAACTGATAATGATCTGGATGAATCGGAATATGCAGATATGCATCCTGTAAATCTATTGTGGACATATAATTCCCTTGCTGAACAAAAGGTAAGATAGTCCTTACAGTTACCATCTTGAACGTTGGTATCCTTACATAACGATTCAATATTTCTAGATCCAGAACTGGTCTGAAAGAATTCTCCTTCTTTGGTACAATGAAGAGATTTGAATAAAACCCCATCCCCTGTTCCGGAACTGGAACTGGCATAATTACTCCAGTCAACTCTAGATCTGAAACACATTTCAGAAATGCTTGAGCTTTTACTGGATTTACTGGGACACGGGAAAGAAAAAATCTCTTTGCAGGAGGTCTCAACTTGAAACCAATTCTGTACCCTTCTGAAACAATGCTCTGAATCCAAAGATTGTAAACAGAATTGACCCAAATTTCCTTGAAAAAACGTAACCTGCCCCCTACCAGCTGAGCTGGAACGAGGGCCGCACCTTCATGTGGACTTAGAAGCAGGCTTTGCCTTTCTAGCTGGCTTGGATTTATTCCAGACTGGAGATGGTCTCCAAACTGAAACTGCTCCTGAGGATGAAGGATCAGGCTTTTGTTCTTTGTTGAAACGAAAGGAACGAAAACGATTATTAGCCCTGTTTTTACCTTTAGATTTTTTATCCTGTGGTAAAAAAGTTCCTTTCCCACCAGTAACAGTTGAAATAATGGAATCCAACTGAGAACCAAATAATTTGTTACCCTGGAAAGAAATGGAAAGTAAAGTTGATTTAGAAGCCATATCAGCATTCCAAGTTTTAAGCCATAAAGCTCTTCTAGCTAAAATAGCTAGAGACATAAACCTGACATCAACTCTGATAATATCAAAAAATGGCATCACAGATAAAATTATTAGCATGCTGAAGAAGAATAATAATATCATGAGAATCACGATGTGTTACTTGTTGTGCTAAAGTTTCCAACCAAAAAGTTGAAGCTGCAGCAACATCAGCCAAAGATATAGCAGGTCTAAGAAGATTACCTGAACACAGATAAGCTTTTCTTAGAAAGGATTCAATTTTCCTATCTAGAGGATCCTTAAACGAAGTACCATCTGACGTAGGAATAGTAGTACGTTTAGCAAGGGTAGAAATAGCCCCATCAACTTTAGGGATCTTGTCCCAAAATTCTAATCTGTCAGACGGCACAGGATATAATTGCTTAAAACGTTTAGAAGGAGTAAATGAATTACCCAAATTATCCCATTCTTTGGAAATTACTGCAGAAATAGCATTAGGAACAGGAAAAACGTCTGGAATAACCACAGGAGCTTTAAATACCTTATCTAAACGTTTAGAATTAGTATCAAGAGGACCAGAATCCTCTATTTCTAAAGCAATTAGTACTTCTTTAAGTAAAGAACGAATAAATTCCATTTTAAATAAATATGAAGATTTATCAGCATCAACCTCTGAGACAGAATCCTCTGAACCAGAGGAATCATCAGAATCAGAATGATGATGTTCATTTAAAAATTCATCTGTAGGGAGAGAAGTTTTAAAAGATTTTTTACGTTTACTAGAAGGAGAAATAACAGACATAGCCTTCTTTATGGATTCAGAAACAAAATCTCTTATATTATCAGGAACATTCTGCACCTTAGATGTTGAAGGAACTGCAACAGGCAATGGTACTTTACTAAAGGAAATATTATCTGCTTTAACAAGTTTGTCATGACAATCAATACAAACAACAGCTGGAGGAATAGCTACCAAAAGTTTACAGCAGATACACTTAGCTTTGGTAGATTCAGCACTTGACAGCGATTTTCCTGTAGTATCTTCTGACTCAGATGCAACTTGAGACATCTTGCAATATGTAAGAGAAAAAACAACATATATATAAAGCAAAATTGATCAAATTCCTTAAATGACAGTTTCAGGAATGGGAAAAAATGCCAAAGAACAAGCTTCTAACAACCAGAAGCAATAAAAAATGAGACTTAAATAATGTGGAGACAAAAGCGACGCCCATATTTTTTCGCGCCAAATAAGACGCCCACATTATTTGGCGCCTAAATGCTTTTTGGCGCCAAAAATGACGCCACATCCGGAACGCCGACATTTTTGGCGCAAAATAACGTCAAAAAATGACGCAACTTCCGGCGACACGTATGACGCCGGAAACGGAAATAGAATTTTTGCGCCAAAAAAGTCCGCGCCAAGAATGACGCAATAAAATGAAGCATTTTCAGCCCCCGCGAGCCTAACAGCCCACAGGGAAAAAGTCAAATTTTAAGGTAAGAAAAATGTTAAATTAAAATGCATTATCCCAAATATGAAACTGACTGTCTGAAAATAAGGAAAGTTGAACATTCTGAGTCAAGGCAAATAAATGTTTGAATACATATATTTAGAACTTTATAAACAAAGTGCCCAACCATAGCTTGGAGTGTCACAGAAAATAAGACTTACTTACCCCAGGACACTCATCTACATATAGCAGATAGCCAAACCAGTACTGAAACGAGAATCAGCAGAGGTAATGGTATATATAAGAGTATATCGTCGATCTGAAAAGGGAGGTAAGAGATGAATCTCTACGACCAATAACAGAGAACCTATGAAATAGACCCCGTAGAAGGAGATCACTGTATTCAAATAGGCAATACTCTCCTCACATCCCTCTGACATTCACTGCACGCTGAGAGGAAAACCGGGCTCCAACTTGCTGCGGAGCGCATATCAACGTAGAATCTAGCACAAACTTACTTCACCACCTCCATCGGAGGCAAAGTTTGTAAAACTGAATTGTGGGTGTGGTGAGGGGTGTATTTATAGGCATTTTGAGGTTTGGGAAACTTTGCCCCTCCTGGTAGGAATGTATATCTCATACGTCACTAGCTCATGGACTCTTGCTAATTACATGAAAGAAATTGACTATATCTTTCTCTAAGGTTAAAATTGTCCAATGTTTGTTTAGTATGGCTCTAATGTCCTGCCATTTGTTGTTATAAGTAGAGATAAATCTGATCTTGTTATCTTGACTTGTTTCTTTAGTTTTATACAATATTTCTTCTCTATTTCTTTTAATGGCTGATACATATGCTTTCTTAAGTACATTATTCGAATATCCTCTGTTTTTAAATCTCTCTCTTAAGGAACCAGCTTCTTCTTTAAATTTAATCAAATCTGAACAATTTCTGTGATGTCTCAAATATTGTCCCTTTTGGATATTATTGATTAAGGAGGGGGGATGATGGCTGTCAGCCATTAATAGATTGTTCCCTGCGGTCTTTTTTCTATAGGTACTAGTGAGTATTTTATTGTTCTGTACATTAATCCTCAAATCCAGAAAGGTAATTTCTACTTTATTAAATTCATATGTGAATCTAAGGTTATAGTTATTGATGTTGATTTCTTTCATGAAATTTTTCAATATCACCTCTGTTCCTGACCAGAATACTAGGATGTCATCTATGAAGCGAAGCCAGAGCTTTATATTACCCCCTGGCTTCCCCATAGATGACATCCTTCTCCCACTTGCCTAAATATAAACAGGCATAGATGGGGGCACAGCAAGTGCCCATCGCTGTACCCCTCACCTGTTGATAAAATTTGCCTCCAAATGTAAAGAAATTGCTTTCCAATACAAAACTCAAAAGTTTACCAACATATTTTGTGTGTTTTGAGAAGAGATGGCCCCTTTGTTCTAAAAAATATTCACAGGCTGTAATGCCATCTTTGTGTGGTACTGAAGAATAAAGTGACTCAACGTCTATTGCCACTAGTGTCCAATCATCTTCAAAACACATTCCTTCAATGATTTTTAATACATCCTGAGTATCCTTTACATAGGAAGGCAAATTTAGGAGACTAGGTCTAAGTATATAATCAATATACTGTGATACTTTTTCTGTTAAGGAACCTTGCCCAGAAATTATCGGTCTTCCTGGCGGTGGGATTAAACCTTTATGGATTTTCGGTATTCTATAAAAGGTTGACAGTTTGGTAAATTTTACTCTTAGAAAATCCGCTTCCATTTTATTTAGTAAACCTTCTTCGATACCCTCCCTAATCAATTTTTCTAGTTCATCTTTATATAATTCAGTTGGATTAATTTTGAGAATCATATATTGCTTTCTATCCAATAGTTGTTTAGAGTATTCTTTTACATAGTCTGTAGTTTTTAATATTACTACATTACCGCCCTTGTCGGCTGGCTTTATAGTAATTGTTTTATCATTTGCTAGGGACTTGAGTGCTTTTCTTTGTTCCTGTGTTATTTCAGTATAAAACATATTGCAACTGATAATTCTTTTATGCCGTTATTATCAACGGTTGAATGTGAAGTGTATATATATCTTTTCAAGCATTGTGCATATAATTTTGTGGAATTTAAAGGGACATTGTCCTATATATGGAATACTAGTTTATTGATCCCTAGAATCTGGTGCTGGATATAGGGAAACTAAGTGTGAGAATAAGTTTCTCACACATTTCTTGTCTAAGTATTACATATATATATATATATATATATATATATATATATATATATATATAAAAGTTTTCACACATTTTGAAGAGATCCAAATTTAAGTGCTTTTATACTGATTGTTTGCATATTGGCACATATACTATTCAGTTTAAACTTAACTGATATTCTCAAGTAATATGTATGTTTCAGAGTTTTATTTTATACCTTGATATGCTATGTTTATATATTGAGAGATATATTATTCAGTTTGAAGTCAATTACTATTCTCAAGCAATATGCATGTTTCTTCGCCTTTTTCTTTATCTCGAAATGCAACGTCTCACTCTTACTTTCATATGTTGTACTGCTTGAAAAACCTGTACTCCTTGAAACATATATATGCTGTACAATAATATGTTTTGTAAAATATTCATTTATGTTGTACTATTTGAAAAATTCAATATTGCTGATTGGAGGGAATTATATAAAATTCGAGAAAATTCCCCTCAAATCCAAATTCCATCAAAGTAGTAAAGAGATGATTCCATCCTATCTTATCAAATGATTTTTCGGCATCTAATGTGAGGATTGCAGCATCTCTTGTTTACGATTGTCTATCTTCAGTCATATTCCAAACGTAATATTTAGGACTTTATGAATATTCACAGGTACAGACCTACCCTTCTCATGAAGCCCGTCTGATCTGGGTGTATCAAATCAGGGAGTATTTGTTGTAGATAATGGAAATACTAAATTTAGCGCCGTGTCTCTTAGCTCCTTTAGATAAGTTCCCTAGCTAACTTATAGGTATATAAGATGAATAAAAGCAGAAAAGAAGGAGCGCCTTTAAGGCAAAGGTTCAAGGATACTAGATTACTAACAGATATTACAATAAAAAGGTTTATTACAATACAATAATGTTAATGCATAGATCCACGCTTTAAAACACTATAAAATACAATATAATATAAAAACAAAGATATAAAAACAAAGAAATCTGGAAAGCGGATTGATGGTTGGATAACAGTCTTAATGTATGACACGTGTTAGTGAGTAGTCAGATATAGATGTCTGTGAAAAAATATATATATGAAGAAATGTCTATTTGTTGCATGTAGAAAAAAATAGTGCTGATGAAGGCGAGAAAAAATTGCAATAGAGATAAAAAGGGGAGGTTTACTCCCCGAAACGTCAATAAATTTTACTCACTTTGAAGAAATCCTGTTTGTTTGCTGTTATTGCGAAGCTATTATATTTACACAGTACAGGTGGTTGGCCTCTGGAGGGCGGATTCACATCAAGTGTGGCTGGATATATATATATATATATATATATATATATAAATTAGAGTCAATAGGAAAGGCACTCCATATACAAATGTAGCAGCTTCCAGGGTGCACTTCAAAGAATCATCAAATATGTATGTGGAAAAAAGGCACTCACTGGTTCAGGATAAAGCAGTATACTGCTTTTTGTACATCCAAATTGTTTGTATCATGCATTTGAGAAAGGAGGTGGAATGCCTCCGAAACGTCATGCATTCTTAACTTAACTTATTAAATGTTATGTTTTATCCTGAACCAGTGAGTGCCTTTTTTCCACATACATATATATATAGTGATTTCCTCCCAAAAATTACGAAAAAAGAAGGCCGAAATGTGTTGACAATTAAGGTAAGCCTCCCATCAGGAAACACTTTATTTAAAATATTTTGCGTTATTGCACTATGTTGTTTTATTTCCCACAGGTACCACAGATTACGGATAGCACATAGGAATACTTAGACATTTTTCGTAATTTTTTTTAATCAAAGTAATAAATCTATTCAGAAAAACTAGACAAGGTCTTATCCCTATCACGATTTGTAAAATATAAGTTAGAAAGAGAATATAGAGTTGTAACAATTTCTTCTTTTAGGATTTTTTAAAATTCTGAGGGTAAATAATCTGGACCCGGTGCTTTATTTAATTTTAAATTCTCACAGATATCTGTTTCCTCTATAGCCTTGTTAATGTCAGATCATTTTTCTAACGATATTTGTGGTAATGATATAGGTTTCCAAAATGGTTTTGTTTTCTTGATTCTCTTTTTTCTTGTTATATAGATTTTCATAATATTCTACAAACTGTTTTAATATTTCATCAGAAGTTGAGAAAGCCCTCCCACCCTGAATAATGTGATTAATGTAATTTCTCTTCTGTTTGGATCTTACTCACATTAGATAACCACTTGCTAGTCTTGCTGCCAAATTTATAAAACTTAGCTTTCCTTTTTTAATTCATCTTGTGATGTTTTTTTTGCAAGAGAAAGGTGTTTTTTCATACAATTTTATATTTTCTCCAATTTATCTAATTGCGTACAATTAAGTACCTATTATAAGCGATAGCTAGCTGATTGGTCTGCTGCATTTCTGGGGCTTTCCTTTGTCTGTTGTATTTAGCTTTATAAGAGAGTCTATCTTTGAGTGCACTCAGGATATTCATTGAAGTCTTCACTGCTAGACATGGAAGTTAACAGTATGCATTAATTAACTGCATATACTGCATTCCTTTTTAACATTTTTGGGTCAGTTTTAAAAACTGCTTCCCAGAGGTTATGATAAAGAATGATCTTCTCATGCCGGTGTTCTGTCGGATTTTGCTACCTTTTGAAATTTGCTACCCTCTCAGTGTGCATGCTCAGAATTACGTAATCACACTCCACGTATGATAAAAAGGAATTTGTGGAATGCAATTACAGTGGGGCAAAAAAGTATTTAGTCAGCCACCAATTGTGCAAGTTCTCCCACTTAAGAAGATGAGAGAGGCCTGTAATTTTCATCATAGGTATACCTCAACTATGAGAGACAAAATGTGGAAACAAATCCAGACAATCACATTGTCTGATTTGGAAAGAATTTATTTGCATATTATGGTGAAAAATAAGTATTTGGTCACCTACAAACAAGCAAGATTTCTGGCTCTCACAGACCTGCATCTTCTTCTTTAAGAGGCTCCTCTGTCCTCCACTCATTACCTGTATTAATGGCACCTGTTTGAACTTGTTATCAGTATAAAAGGCACCTGTCCACAACCTCAAACAGTCACACTCCAAACTCCACTATGGTGAAGACCAAAGAGCTGTCGAAGGACACCAGAAACAAAATTGTAGACGTGCACCAGGCTGGGAAGACTGAATCTGCAATAGGCAAGCAGCTTGGTGTGCAGAAATCAAACTGTGGGAGCAATAATTAAAAAATGGAAGACATACAAGACCACTGATAATCTCCCTCGATCTGCGGCTCCACACAAGATCTCACCCCGTGGGGTCAAAATAATCACAAGAACGGTGAGCAAACATCCCAGAACCACATGGAGGGGAGCTAGTGAATGATCTGCAGAGAGCTGGGACCAACGTAACAAGGCTACCATCAGAAACACACTACAACGCCAGGAACTCAGATCCTGCAATGCCAGACCTGTCGCCCTGCTTAAGCCAGTACATGTCCGGGCCCATCTGAAGTATGCTAGAGAGCATTTGGATGATCCAGAAGCGGATTGGGAGAATGTTTTCATCTGACCATATGACAAAGTAGAACTGTTTGGTAGAAACACAACTCGTTGTGTTTGGAGGAGAGAGAATGCCGAGTTGCAACCAAAGAACACCATACCTACTGTGAAGCATGGGGGTCGCAACATCATGCTTTGGGGCTGTTTCTCTGCAAAGGGAACAGGACGACTGATCCGTGTACATAAAAGAATGAATGGAGCCATGTATCGTGAGATTTTGAGTGCAAACCTCCTTCCATAAGCAAGGGCATTGAAGATGAAACGTGGCTGGGTCCTTCAGCATGACAATGATCCCAAACACACCCCCCGGGCAATGAAGGAGTGGCTTTGTAAGAAGCATTTCAAGGTCCTGGAGTGGCCTAGCCAGTCTCCAGATCTCAACCCCATAGAAAACCTTTGGAGGGAGTTGAAAGTCTGTGTTGCCCAGCGACAGCCCCAAAACATCACTGCTCTAGAGGAGATCTGCATGCAGGAATGGGCCAACATACCAGCAACAGTGTGTGACAACCTTGTGAAGACTTACAGAAAACGTTTGACCTCTGTCATTGCCAACAAAGGATATATAACAAAGTATTGAGATGGACTTTTTATATTGACCAAATACTTATTTTTCCACCATAATTTGCAAATAAATTCTTTCCAAATCAGACAATGTGATTGCCTGGATTTGTTTCCACATTTTGTCTCTCATAGTTGAAGTATACCTATGATGAAAATTACAGGCCTCTCTCATCTTCTTAAGTGGGAGAACTTGCACAATTGGTCGCTGACTTAAACATAATTTATGTAAGAACTTACCTGATAAATTCATTTCTTTCATATTAGCAAGAGTCCATGAGCTAGTGACGTATGGGATATACATTCCTACCAGGAGGGGCAAAGTTTCCCAAACCTCAAAATGCCTATAAATACACCCCTCACCACACCCACAATTCAGTTTAACGAATAGCCAAGAAGTGGGGTGATAAAAAAGTGCGAAAGCATATAAAATAAGGAATTGGAATAATTGTGCTTTATACAAAATCATAACCACCACAAAAAAAGGGCGGGCCTCATGGACTCTTGCTAATATGAAAGAAATGAATTTATCAGGTAAGTTCTTACATAAATTATGTTTTCTTTCATGTAATTAGCAAGAGTCCATGAGCTAGTGACGTATGGGATAATGACTACCCAAGATGTGGATCTTTCCACACAAGAGTCACTAGAGAGGGAGGGATAAAATAAAGACAGCCAATTCCTGCTGAAAATAATCCACACCCAAAATAAAGTTTAACGAAAAACATAAGCAGAAGATTCAAACTGAAACCGCTGCCTGAAGTACTTTTCTACCAAAAACTGCTTCAGAAGAAGAAAATACATCAAAATGGTAGAATTTAGTAAAAGTATGCAAAGAGGACCAAGTTGCTGCTTTGCAGATCTGGTCAACCGAAGCTTCATTCCTAAACGCCCAGGAAGTAGAAACTGACCTAGTAGAATGAGCTGTAATTCTCTGAGGCGGAGTTTTACCCGACTCAACATAGGCAAGATGAATTAAAGATTTCAACCAAGATGCCAAAGAAATGGCAGAAGCTTTCTGGCCTTTTCTAGAACCGGAAAAGATAACAAATAGACTAGAAGTCTTACGAAAAGATTTCGTAGCTTCAACATAATATTTCAAAGCTCTAACAACATCCAAAGAATGCAACGATTTCTCCTTAGAATTCTTAGGATTAGGACATAATGAAGGAACCACAATTTCTCTACTAATGTTGTTGGAATTCACAACTTTAGGTAAAAATTCAAAAGAAGTTCGCAACACCGCCTTATCCTGATGAAAAATCAGAAAAGGAGACTCACAAGAAAGAGCAGATAATTCAGAAACTCTTCTGGCAGAAGAGATGGCCAAAAGGAACAAAACTTTCCAAGAAAGTAATTTAATGTCCAATGAATGCATAGGTTCAAACGGAGGAGCTTGAAGAGCTCCCAGAACCAAATTCAAACTCCAAGGAGGAGAAATTGACTTAATGACAGGTTTTATACGAACCAAAGCTTGTACAAAACAATGAATATCAGGAAGAATAGCAATCTTTCTGTGAAAAAGAACAGAAAGAGCAGAGATTTGTCCTTTCAAAGAACTTGCGGACAAACCCTTATCTAAACCATCCTGAAGAAACTGTAAAATTCTCGGTATTCTAAAAGAATGCCAGGAAAAATGATGAGAAAGACACCAAGAAATATAAGTCTTCCAGACTCTATAATATATCTCTCGAGATACAGATTTACGAGCCTGTAACATAGTATTAATCACAGAGTCAGAGAAACCTCTTTGACCAAGAATCAAGCGTTCAATCTCCATACCTTTAAGTTTAAGGATTTCAGATCCTGGTGGAAAAAAGGACCTTGTGACAGAAGGTCTGGTCTTAACGGAAGAGTCCACGGTTGGCAAGAGGCCATCCGGACAAGATCCGCATACCAAACCTGTGAGGCCATGCCGGAGCTACCAGCAGAACAAACGAGCATTCCTTCAGAATCTTGGAGATTACTCTTGGAAGAAGAACTAGAGGCGGAAAGATATAGGCAGGATGATACTTCCAAGGAAGTGATAATGCATCCACTGCCTCCGCCTGAGGATCCCGGGATCTGGACAGATACCTGGGAAGTTTCTTGTTTAGATGGGACGCCATCAGATCTATTTCTGGAAGTTCCCACATTTGAACAATCTGAAGAAATACCTCTGGGTGAAGAGACCATTCGCCCGGATGCAACGTTTGGCGACTGAGATAATCCGCTTCCCAATTGTCTACACCTGGGATATGAACCGCAGAGATTAGACAGGAGCTGGATTCCGCCCAAACCAAAATTCGAGATACTTCTTTCATAGCCAGAGGACTGCGAGTCCCTCCTTGATGATTGATGTATGCCACAGTTGTGACATTGTCTGTCTGAAAACAAATGAACGATTCTCTCTTCAGAAGAGGCCAAAACTGAAGAGCTCTGAAAATTGCACGGAGTTCCAAAATATTGATCGGTAATCTCACCTCCTGAGATTCCCAAACTCCTTGTGCCGTCAGAGATCCCCACACAGCTCCCCAACCTGTGAGACTTGCATCTGTTGAAATTACAGTCCAGGTCGGAAGCACAAAAGAAGCCCCCTGAATTAAACGATGGTGATCTGTCCACCATGTTAGAGAGTGTCGAACAATCGGTTTTAAAGATATTAATTGAGATATCTTCATGTAATCCTTGCACCATTGCTTCAGCATACAGAGCTGAAGAGGTCGCATGTGAAAACGAGCAAAGGAAATACCACAATACCCTGTTCTCTGATTACAGACAGCAGGGCACCGAGAACCTTTGTAAAAATTCTTGGAGCTGTAGCTAGGCCAAACGGCAGAGCCACAAACTGGTAATGCTTGTCCAGAAACGAGAATCTCAGGAACTGATAATGATCTGGATGAATCGGAATATGCAGATATGCATCCTGTAAATCTATTGTGGACATATAATTCCCTTGCTGAACAAAAGGTAAGATAGTCCTTACAGTTACCATCTTGAACGTTGGTATCCTTACATAACGATTCAATATTTTTAGATCCAAAACTGGTCTGAAAGAATTCTCCTTCTTTGGTACAATGAAGAGATTTGAATAAAACCCCATCCCCTGTTCCGGAACTGGAACTGGCATAATTACTCCAGTCAACTCTAGATCTGAAACACATTTCAGAAATGCTTGAGCTTTTACTGGATTTACTGGGACACGGGAAAGAAAAAATCTCTTTGCAGGAGGTCTCAACTTGAAACCAATTCTGTACCCTTCTGAAACAATGCTCTGAATCCAAAGATTGTGAACAGAATTGATCCAAATTTCCTTGAAAAAACGTAACCTGCCCCCTACCAGCTGAGCTGGAATGAGGGCCGCACCTTCATGTGGACTTAGAAGCAGGCTTTGCCTTTCTAGCTGGCTTGGATTTATTCCAGACTGGAGATGGTCTCCAAACTGAAACTGCTCCTGAGGATGAAGGATCAGGCTTTTGTTCTTTGTTGAAACGAAAGGAACGAAAACGATTATTAGCCCTGTTTTTACCTTTAGATTTTTTATCCTGTGGTAAAAAAGTTCCTTTCCCACCAGTAACAGTTGAAATAATGGAATCCAACTGAGAACCAAATAATTTGTTACTCTGGAAAGAAATGGAAAGTAAAGTTGATTTAGAAGCCATATCAGCATTCCAAGTTTTAAGCCATAAAGCTCTTCTAGCTAAAATAGCTAGAGACATAAACCTGACATCAACTCTGATAATATCAAAAATGGCATCACAGATAAAATTATTAGCATGCTGAAGAAGAATAATAATATCATGAGAATCACGATGTGTTACTTGTTGCGCTAAAGTTTCCAACCAAAAAGTTGAAGCTGCAGCAACATCAGCCAAAGATATAGCAGGTCTAAGAAGATTACCTGAACACAGATAAGCTTTTCTTAGAAAGGATTCAATTTTCCTATCTAGAGGATCCTTAAACGAAGTACCATCTGACGTAGGAATAGTAGTACGTTTAGCAAGGGTAGAAATAGCCCCATCAACTTTAGGGATCTTGTCCCAAAATTCTAATCTGTCAGACGGCACAGGATATAATTGCTTAAAACGTTTAGAAGGAGTAAATGAATTACCCAAATTATCCCATTCTTTGGAAATTACTGCAGAAATAGCATTAGGAACAGGAAAAACTTCTGGAATAACCACAGGAGCTTTAAATACCTTATCTAAACGTTTAGAATTAGTATCAAGAGGACCAGAATCCTCTATTTCTAAAGCAATTAGTACTTCTTTAAGTAAAGAACGAATAAATTCCATTTTAAATAAATATGAAGATTTATCAGCATCAACCTCTGAGACAGAATCCTCTGAACCAGAGGAATCATCAGAATCAGAATGATGATGTTCATTTAAAAATTCATCTGTAGGGAGAGAAGTTTTAAAAGATTTTTTACGTTTACTAGAAGGAGAAATAACAGACATAGCCTTCTTTATGGATTCAGAAACAAAATCTCTTATGTTATCAGGAACATTCTGCACCTTAGATGTTGAAGGAACTGCAACAGGCAATGGTACTTTACTAAAGGAAATATTATCTGCTTTAACAAGTTTGTCATGACAATCAATACAAACAACAGCTGGAGGAATAGCTACCAAAAGTTTACAGCAGATACACTTAGCTTTGGTAGATTCAGCACTTGACAGCGATTTTCCTGTAGTATCTTCTGACTCAGATGCAACGTGAGACATCTTGCAATATGTAAGAGAAAAAACAACATATATATAAAGCAAAATTGATCAAATTCCTTAAATGACAGTTTCAGGAATGGGAAAAAATGCCAAAGAACAAGCTTCTAGCAACCAGAAGCAATAAAAAATGAGACTTAAATAATGTGGAGACAAAAGCGACGCCCATATTTTTTCGCGCCAAATAAGACGCCCACATTATTTGGCGCCTAAATGCTTTTTGGCGCCAAAAATGACGCCACATCCGGAACGCCGACATTTTTGGCGCAAAATAACGTCAAAAAATGACGCAACTTCCGGCGACACGTATGACGCCGGAAACGGAAATAGAATTTTCGCGCCAAAAAAGTCCGCGCCAAGAATGACGCAATAAAATGAAGCATTTTCAGCCCCCGCGAGCCTAACAGCCCACAGGGAAAAAGTCAAATTTTAAGGTAAGAAAAATGTTAAATTAAAATGCATTATCCCAAATATGAAACTGACTGTCTGAAAATAAGGAAAGTTGAACATTCTGAGTCAAGGCAAATAAATGTTTGAATACATATATTTAGAACTTTATAAACAAAGTGCCCAACCATAGCTTGGAGTGTCACAGAAAATAAGACTTACTTACCCCAGGACACTCATCTACATATAGCAGATAGCCAAACCAGTACTGAAACGAGAATCAGCAGAGGTAATGGTATATATAAGAGTATATCGTCGATCTGAAAAGGGAGGTAAGAGATGAATCTCTACGACCGATAACAGAGAACCTATGAAATAGATCCCGTAGAAGGAGATCACTGCATTCAAATAGGCAATACTCTCCTCACATCCCTCTGACATTCACTGCACGCTGAGAGGAAAACCGGGCTCCAACTTGCTGCGGAGCGCATATCAACGTAGAATCTAGCACAAACTTACTTCACCACCTCCATCGGAGGCAAAGTTTGTAAAACTGAATTGTGGGTGTGGTGAGGGGTGTATTTATAGGCATTTTGAGGTTTGGGAAACTTTGCCCCTCCTGGTAGGAATGTATATCCCATACGTCACTAGCTCATGGACTCTTGCTAATTACATGAAAGAAATACTTTTTTGCCCCACTGTATGTATAAGTAGCATGTGCACTGAGAGGGTAGCAAATCTCAACAAGGAAATTGTTCTGCCAGATTTTGATGCGGCCACTGACATGTGCGCATGCATAGTTCAATTTACTTCTTGAAAGAGTGTTTAGCATAATATATATACATATAACATTTTTATATGGAAGTTTTATTTACATGTTTTATTTGTATCGTGTCACTTTCAATTTCAGGCTCTGTCTCCATTCCACTCTTAGCATTGTTATATTTCAGGTGTAATTATATTCAGGCAGAGGTTACACAGATTCTCCCCCCCTTACACATCCCAGGATACAAATATATATATATATTTATATTATGCGGAACACGCTTTCAAGATCTAAATTTAACTGCTTGTCGGTGGCCACATCAAAATACGACAGAACAATTTCCTTGTCGAGGTTTGCTACCCTCTCAGTGCGCATGCTCAGAATTACATAATCGCATTCTACACATTCCTTTTTAATATATGTGCTGTGCGATTACATAATTCTGAGCATGTGCACTGAAAGGGTAGAAAATGTAAACGTAGGCAAAATCCGACAGAACACAGGCTCTTTTTTTCCAGGTGACAACAGGTACATAGGAACAGAAGTCACAGGAAAACAGAATGAAAGGGTTATATTATAGACATGTGCGGTTCGTTTCGGATTTATTCGGAAATTCGGAAAATTCTGAAAATTCGGAGATTCGGATTTCCGAATTAAAATGAATCCGAAATAGCTGCCGTATCTCCGAATAAATCCGAATTAGCTCGGTAAAATTCGGCATTCCCCATAGGAAATGCAAGATGGCGTCCCTTGAATTCCGATTGGCTGATAGGATTCTATCAGCCAATCAGATTAAAGTTCAATCCGATTGGCTGATCCAATCAGCCAATCAGATTGACCTCACATTCTATTGGCTGTTCCGATCAGCCAATAGAATGCAAGGTCAATCTGATTGGATCAGCCAATCAGATTGAACTTGAATCTGATTGGCTGATTGAATCAGCCAATCAGATTTTTTCTACCTTAATTCCGATTGGCTGATAGAATCCTATCAGCCAATCGGAATTCAAGGGACGCCATCTTGGATGACGTCACTTAAAGGTACAGTCATTTAGTCGTCGGATCAAGAAAGAAGAGGATGCTCTGCGTCGGATGTATTCAGGATGCTGCCGCTCCGCTCCAGATGGATGAACATAGAAGATGCCGCCTGGATCAAGACTTCTGATGGATGGAAGACCTCTTCTTGCCCCGCTTGGATGAAGACTTCTGCCGGTCTGGATGTCCTATTCTGCCCCATCGGATGAAGACTTCGGCCCGGCTGGGTGAAGACAAGGTAGGGAGATCTTCAGGGGGGTAGTGTTAGGTTTATTTAAAGGGGGTTTGGGTTAGAGTAGGGGTATGTGGGTGGTGGGTTGTAATGTGGGGGGGGGTATTGTGTTTTTTTTTACAGGCAAAAGAGCTGTTTTCTTTGGGGCATGCCCCCGCAAAAGGCCCTTATAAGGGCTGGTAAGGTAATAGAGCTGTTAACTTTTGTAATTTAGTATAGGGTAGGGCATTTTTTTTTATTTTGGGGGGCTTTGTTATTTTATTAGGGGGCTTAGATTAGGTGTAATTAGTTTAAAATTCTTGGAATATTTTTTTATTTTTTGTAATTTAGTGTTTGTTTTTTGTACTTTAGTTTAGTTTATTTCATTGTATTTAATTGTAGGTACTTGTAGTTAATTTATTTAATTTATTTCATGATAGTGTAGTGTTAGGTTTAATTGTAACTTAGGTTAGGATTTATTTTACAGGTAATTTTGTAATTATTTTAACTAGTTAGCTATTAAACAGTAAATATCTATTTAATAGCTATTTTACCTAGTTAAAATAAATACAAAGTTGCCTGTAAAATAAATATAAATCCTAAAATAGCTACAATGTAACTATTAGTTATATTGTAGCTATATTAGGGTTTATTTTACAGGTAAGTATTTAGTTTTAAATAGGATTCATTTATTTAATTAATTTAATGATAGTGTAGTGTTAGGTGTAATTGTAACTTAGGTTAGGATTTATTTTACAGGTAAATTTGTATTTATTTTAGCTAGGTAGTTATTAAATAGTTATTAACTATTTAATAACTATTGTACCTAGTTAAAATAAATACAAAGTTGCCTGTAAAATAAATATAAATCCTAAAATAGCTACAATGTAACTATTAGTTATATTGTAGCTATATTAATAGCTAGTAGGGGGCTTAGATTAGGTGTAATTAGTTTAAAATTCTTGTAATATTTTATTATTTTTGGTAATTTAGTGTTTGTTTGTTTTTTGGTACTTTTCTGATGGATGGAAGACCTCTTCTTGCCCCGCTTGGATGAAGACTTCTGCCGGTCTGGATGTCCTCTTCTGCCCCATCGGATGAAGACTTCGGCCCGGCTGGGTGAACACATCTCAAGGTAGGGAGATCTTCAGGGGGGTAGTGTTAGGTTTATTTAAGGGGGTTTGGGTTAGAGTAGGGGTATGTGGGTTGTAATGTGTGTGGGGGGTATTGTGTTGTTTTTTACAGGCAAAAGAGCTGTTTTCTTTGGGGCATGCCCCGCAAAAGAGCTGTTTTCTTTGGGGCATGCCCCGCAAAAGGCCCTTTTAAGGGCTGGTAAGGTAATAGAGCTGTTAACTTTTGTAATTTAGTATAGGGTATTTTTTTTATTTTGGGGGGCTTTGCTATTTTATTAGGGGGCTTAGATTAGGTATAATTAGTTTAAAATTCTTGTAATATTTTTTTATTTTTTGTAATTTAGTGGGGTTTTTTTTGTACTTTAGTTTAGTTTATTTAATTGTATTTAATTGTAGGTACTTGTAGTTAATTTATTTAATGATAGTGTAGTGTTAGGTTTAATTGTAACTTCGGTTAGGATTTATTTTACAGGTAATTTTGTAATTATTTTAACTAGGTAGCTATTAAATAGTCAATAACTATTTAATAGCTATTGTACCTAGTTAAAATAAATACAAAGTTGCCTGTAAAATAAATATAATAGCTACAATGTAACTATTAGTTATATTGCAGCTATATTAGGGTTTATTTTACAGGTAAGTATTTAGTTTTATATAGGATTCATTTATTTAATTAATTTAATGATAGTGTAGTGTTAGGTGTAATTGTAACTTAGGTTAGGATTTATTTTACAGGTAAATTTGTATTTATTTTAGCTAGGTAGTTATTAAATAGTTATTAACTATTTAATAACTATTGTACCTAGTTAAAATAAATACAAAGTTGCCTGTAAAATAAATATAAATCCTAAAATAGTTACAATGTAACTATTAGTTATATTGTAGCTATATTAATAGCTAGTATGGGGTTTAGATTAGGTGTAATTAGTTTAAAATTCTTGTAATATTTTATTATTTTTGGTAATTTAGTGTTTGTTTGTTTTTTGGTACTTTTCTGATGGATGGAAGACCTCTTCTTGCCCCGCTTGGATGAAGACTTCTGCCGGTCTGGATGTCCTCTTCTGCCCCATCGGATGAAGACTTCGGCCCGGCTGGGTGAACACGACTCAAGGTAGGGAGATCTTCAGGGGAGTAGTGTTAGGTTTATTTAAGGGGGGGTTTGGGTTAGAGTAGGGGTATGTGGGTGGTGGGTTGTAATGTGGGGGGGGGTATTGTGGTTTTTTTTTACAGGCAAAAGAGCGGTTTTCTTTGGGGCATGCCCCCGCAAAAGGCCCTTTTAAGGGCTGGTAAGGTAATAGAGCTGTTAACTTTTGTAATTTAGTATAGGGTAGGGCATTTTTTTTATTTTGGGGGGCTTAGATTAGCTGTAATTAGTTTAAAATTCTTGTAATATTTTTTTATTTTTTGTAATTTAGTGGTTTTTTTTTGTACTTTAGTTTAGTTTATTTAATTGTAGATAATTGTAGGTACTTGTAGTTAATTTATTTAATGATAGTGTAGTGTTAGGTTTAATTGTAACTTAGGTTAGGATTTATTTTACAGGTAATTTTGTAATTATTTTAACTAGGTAGCTATTAATTAGTTAATAACTATTTAATAACTATTGTACCTAGTTAAAATAAATACAAAGTTGCCTGTAAAATAAATATAAATGCTAAAATAGCTACAATGTAATTATTAGTTATATTGCAGCTATCTTAGGGTTTATTTTACAGGTAAGTATTTAGTTTTAAATAGGATTCATTTATTTAACTATAGTAAATTTATTTTGTTTTATTTAAATTATATTTAAGTTAGGGGGTGTTAGTGTTAGACTTAGGTTTAGGGGTTAATAACCTTATTATAGTAGCGGCGACGTTGGGGGCGGGAGATTAGGGGTTAATAATTGTAGGTAGGTGGCGGCGATGTTAGGGAGGGCAGATTAGGGGTTAATAAAATGTATTATAGTGTTTGCGAGGCGGGAGTGCGGCGGTTTAGGGGTTAATACATTTATTATAGTGGCGGCGATTTGCGGTCGGCAGATTAGGGGTTAATACTTGTAGTTAGATTGCGGCGACGTGGGGGGCAGATTAGGGGTTAATAACTATAATGTAGGGGTCGGTGGTGTTAGGGACAGCAGATTAGGGGTTAATAGCTATAATGTAGGCGGCGATATCGGGTCGGCAAATTAGGGGTTAATACTTGTAGTTAGATTGCGGCGACGTTGGGGGGCAGATTAGGGGTTAATAACTATAATGTAGGGGTCGGCGGTGTTAGGGACAGCAGATTAGGGGTTAATAGCTATAATGTAGGGGTCGGCGGTGTTAGGGACAGCAGATTAGGGGTTAAATAATGTTATTATAGGGTTTGCGATGTGGGGGGGGGCCTCGGTTTAGTGGTTCATAGGTAGTTTATGGGTGTCAGTGACTTAGTGTACTAAATGGGTGTTAGTGTACTAAAACATACCGAATTTCGGAACCGAATAGAACTGAATTCAGCCGAATCCGAATAAATCCGAAACGAATTTATTCAGATCCGAATAAATCCGAAACAAATTTATTCGAATCCAAATAAATCCGAAACAAATTTATTCGAATCCAAATAAATCCGAAACGGATTCATTCAAATTTTGCCGAATCCGATTCAATCCGAACCGAAATTTGAAAAGTCCGAATCGATCCGAACTGAAAACGAACCGAATTTTTTAGCCGTGCACATGTCTATTATATTATACATTAATAATAGCAATACAACATATTTGGGAGTCAAAAACACGTTGCTGTAAATTGGCTGGTAAGAAGGTGGATTAAAAATAAAGGAGAATATTCTAAGCCTTTAAAAAGCTTATAAAGAATAGTTTCTTCAAAAACGCCAACTTCCTTTACTTAAAGGGACACAAAACCCAATTTTTTTTCCAAGATTAAAACAGACCATTACATTTTAAACAACTTTAAAATTCCCTTCTATTATCAAATTTACTTTGTTTACATAATATCCTTTGTTGAAAAGCATATCTAGATCTTAGGAGCTGGAAGCTAGCTGCTGATTGATGGCTGCATATATATGTCTATTGTCATTGGCTCACTGCTCTCTTCAGCTAACTCCCAGTGATGCATTGCTGCTTCTTTAATAAAGGATAAAAAGACAATGAAGCAAATGGCATAATATAAGTACATTTAAAAGCTGTTTAAAATGGTATATTATAGCTTAATCATGAAAGAAAAATGTTGTGTTTCATGTCCCTTTAATGTATCTGTTTTCTTCCTGGCGACTCTATTTCAAAGATTTCTGTGACTAATATTTTACAATTTCTGTACAAAACATTTTGTTTACAAGGAACACAAAATACCATGCAATTACAAGCTTTGTAGTGTTGCAATAAGTTTACACCAGCCAAGTACAACTTCTTTCTGGATGTACTAACATCTTGTTTGCTGCCATTTATCAATGGCCACCCTGTTAAACTACTTACCTTAAGTGAATAAGCCAATCAATACTTGCTACTGGAGTAAACCAGGCTTACCGCTGTCATTTTGTTAGCAAAACTTTGTTATCTTATCAACTCCAAGGACAACTAGGGACATACAGGTTTAAAAATCCAAGCAATAGAGCGCACTGAAGCTTACAAACTGAATTCGACAGCAGCAGTAAAAAAATACTTGAAGTTTATTATCCTCACTTAAAAACATAGAAGGTTCAGCAGTTATGCGATCAGGGTCTAAGGCAGACACGTTTCGTGTGCATGCGCAGTTGGTCATTGCTTACCTGTGACTAGACCGCACTGAAATTTATATCCAAATTCTTAAAGATACAAGAACATTATTTGTAGTAACACTTGTAATAATAGTATTTAACCTGTTTGCGACTCATAGTATTAATCTTACGGTGCTTTAAGATATGCATTTCTATACATGTTTAATAGTCATTATGTTTATTATAGGAGCAAATACAAAAAAGAAAATCTATGAAACTCATAAAGAGCACATATTAAGAAACCGTAAGGAAATTGTTATAATTCTAAGTGTGTTAAATAAAGTTTAGAACTATACACATAAGAAAATACAAGAAGATATAAATTGATTACAACAAACCTATAGATAATCCTAATGCATCTCAAGGATGCTATGGTTATTTGATACATATTGGTAGATACTATATTTCTTTCAAGCTAAAGGGGACAAAATTAGCATAGTACAATTTAGACTGTTAGAAAATTATGTGAAGAGATCTAAATCCCTTCTCATATTTAGTCCTAGGGGACTAGAAGTTTTTAAAGAAAATATCCAGAAAATCTACCTTTTATTTAATTTGCTCTCTCTATTTCCTCCTCTTTTCCATACTGGAATATGGTCAATGCCCTGTAGAGTAAGAGAAGAGTTATCTGAATTGTGTAATGTTTTGAAATGCCTGGATACTGGAGTATCTGACTCCGGGTCTTCTATGGATCTCAAATGTTCTTAAAATCTATCTTTTACAGCTCTCTTTGTTTTGCCAATGTACTGTTTTTGGCAAAGTTGGCATGTAAGTAGATAGACTAAATTAGTGGTGGAACAGTTAATGAAATATTTGATGTTATGCTGACAATCCGTTATGCTTGATTTGAATGTCACTCCTTCAATAAGATGCTTACATGTTTTACATGCATTTCTTCTGCATTTGTAAAAGCCCTTTCTGCCTTGCCATGTGGTGTTAGTCCTGGAAGATAGTTCTAAGGGTGACAAATAATTAGCTAGAGTTTTGCCTTTTATTTTTTTTTTTAAACTCTCTCAGATCATTTTTTCTTACATAAGGGCTCAAGACAAGGATACCCATTGTCTCCCTATTTGTTTAACCTGGCTCTTGAGCCCCTTGCTATACATCTGAGGAAAGAATTGGACGGGATTAATCTGGGTAAAAGAAGGGTAACAACATTATTATATGCTGATTTACTAGTCTTATTGACAAATACAAAAAAAACATACCAGTACTAATTCAAACTTTACAGGACTTCTGAGTTTTCTCAGGCTATAAAGTAAACTCATTAAAAACAGAAATTTATTGGTTAAGTAAGAATAAGGACTCTTTCCAATCATCTCCCTTTAAAGAAGCAAAATAATCTTACATATATTTAGGAATTAAATTATCTAAAAACTTTAAAGAATGGTATGATTTTAATTACCCACCAATCTTCCTCAAAATTAAACATGATATGGAAAAGTGGGCGAAATTTAAGTTAACCTTAACTGGTAAAATCAATTTAATAAAAAGTTTACCATTCCCTAAACTGCTTTATTCAATGCAAAACCTTCCAAACTCGATAAAAAAAACAGACCTTACTGCATTTAAAAGGGTATGTCTACAATTTCTATGGGGAGGGAAAAAAAGGGCAATAGCTTTTAAAAAACTCTCTCTCTTCAGAACTGAAGGAGGTTTTGCGATGCTTGACAGAGAAGTATATAATTTAGTCTGTACTGGAAAGATCACACTAGACTGGCTGATTGGTGCTGACTATTATGCAGTTCTGCACTTGGAGGGAACTTTAATATATCCATATTCTCTTACTGCCCTTCTTCATACTCTGCCTGATAAATGGCCCAATAAGATTAGACAATTTCCTATGATACAATCTGTGATTATAGCATGGTAGAACTTAAGATGTTAACATACTCTGCTCTAAATATCTACCCATTGCTAGTAATCCCAACTTTACTCCAGCATTAGACTCTAAAATATTTAAAAATTGGGCCTCGAAAGGAATAAAAATGATATATCAACTGATAGATAAAGAGCTAGGGGTATGTAAAACTTTCTCTAAAATTAAACAAGAATTTTGAACCTGTTTAAGGCAGGCAAGTATAATATCTCAGCTACATATAAAACAATTATCTCTACCTATGGTCATAACAATTTACAAAGCCTAACAGATACTTGGCAGGTCCTACCGGAAAGAATCTAGGAAAGTTTTAAACTCATAGAGCGACAATCTCTTCCTCTTGGAGAGAAACTCATACCAAATTTATAAATAAAACATATCACACCCCAGGTGAATGCCAGATGGAACAAAACAGAGGCACGCTGCCAGAGATGTAAGACCGTAAACGCAGATTTATACCACTGTTTTTGGGATTCTACTAAAATCAAAAAATAATGGTATAAAGTAAATAACTGGGTCAATAAAATTAATCAAAGTAATATACAATTAACTGATAAACAGGTATTTTTCTTGGCCAGTCAAGAAGAAACTCTGTTTAAAAATATCCGCCAGTTACATATTATAATTATAACGGGCAGACTTTTGATTTAAAATATTGGAAATCTAGCAAAACCCCAAGTCTGGGGAAATTCATTCAGAAACTTAAAAAACAATTAATATTGGAACAAATTAATACCTCAGTAAGTTCAGAATCTCAAGTTAAACGTTTTTTTTTTATAAATGGAAAAATATAATTGTGAGTTTCCCAGAGGAAATACAAGCGCAATTAATTGCACCTTTTAGGTGCACTGTCTACCTCGAACTGGCTATTGTAAATAATGAATACCTGGCGTAATAGAGGGGTAAGGGGGAGAGTGGAGAGACAAGCAGGTTTTTTTTTTGTTTTGTTTTAGTTTATTAGGAAAATTACCATACTTTATACACATTTAATTTAAGGTAAAAATGGAAGTTTATTATGCAGTATTAAAACATGGAAAAACTAATAAATATTATTGCTATTTTTTGTTGTTGATATTTTATATAACAAGGATATTTAGAACCACCTTTATGGCGTTATTTCTTAGTTGATGGTTAAATTGTTGATGTTCGTCATAAACCGTGTTTATTTTTCTGTTGGATTTATTTAGGTATAAAGTGAATTTTAGTATATACTGTTTAAATATGTAAAACAATACAAATGCTAATGCCATGTATATGTATTTATGTATTAACAATGGAAGTTTTAAATGCTTCAATGGTGCCATTTGTTTTCCCTTTGAGGGTTATATTAACAATACATGTGATAATGTGTTTTTGCCTTTTATTTGTTTTGCTATGGAATTGTATACTGAGGTGGTATATAAATAAAGATGTAAAAAAAAGTTTTGCCTTTTTTAGGGACAAAATCAAAGTGTTATTGTATTTGTTTTATCACTATATCTGAATGTAAGATTGGGATAGTTTCCTTAATTATATTACAAATTGTTTTATATTCTATACTAAATGTAGTGATACATTTCACCTTTTGATTTTTGTTGGTATTTGTTTGTACGTTAATTGATCCCTGGTCATTCCCTCAACACTTTATTTGGCTCTATTCAGGATAGTATCTTCATATCCCCTTTCTTTTAATCTACTAATGATTATTTCTGTTTGTTTGATGTATTCTTCATGTGTAGAGCATTTTTTTTCGCTCTTATAAATTCTCCTTTCGGGATACCTCTCACCACGTCTGGGATGACATGAATTAAATTTTAAAATTGTGTTTCCTGCAGTAGGCTTTCTGTACAGTGTGGTGTCCATGTTTTTCCTATCTTTACACACATAGATAGTCAAATCCAAAAAGTTAATTCTATCAGGATTGTGCTCCCCTACCAGTTTGATTCCACATTGTCATTGAGATATTAACAGAAAGAATCTGCTTTCCATCAAAAATAAAAAACGGATCATCTATGTATCTGTAAAAATACTTAATTTCCTCTCTGTAAGGATTCCTTTCCCCAAAGACGTGGAACAGCTCCCACCAACTCATGAATAGGTTGGCGTAAGAAGGGGTAAATTTTGCCCCCATAGCTGTTCCACGTGGAGAAAGAAATCACTGCCAAAGATGAAATAATTGTAAATCAGAAGGTATTCTGTCGCTTTCATGAGAAATTGTTTAGTCGCTGGCTCATAGTCACTATGTTTGTCAAAAAAGAACTCCAAAGCAGTCATTCCCTTTTGATATTGAATGCCTGTGTAAAGGGAGGCTTCATCCACAACCAAAAATCTATAGGAAGATTCCCATTTTATTGTGTTTAATTACTTAAGAGGTTGTATCCTGTATATAACTGGGAAGATTTTTTTACCAGAGGTTGTAGGTAGGTGTCTGTAAGGTCAGATAGAGGTTCATTGAGGGAATCTATCCCTGCAATTATTGGGCGGCCAGGTGGACATAAGGGATCTTTGTGTATTTTAGGGAAATAATGAAAAATGGGAATAGCTGGAAATGAGGGTATTAAAGTATCTTTAATCGGCTGGCTAAGGACATTATTGTGTCTTGCCACTACAATTATGCCTACCATTTCATTCTTGTATTGTTGTGTAGGGTTACATTTTAACTTGGTGTATACCTCTGTGTCATTTAACTGTCTTTTTGCTTCTGTGATGCAGTCAGATTTATTTAAGATGACCAAATTTCCTCCCTTGTCGGAAAGGCCTGATCACAATTTCATCATTGTCAGCTAACATTTTTAAAGCCTGTTTTTCTTTAAATGTGATATTTTGCTGCTTTTTTTTTTTAAGATTTCTTTACTTTCCCATCAAGATTTCTCAGTTTTACGTCAACTGTTTTTTTTTTTGTTTTTTTTTAAGACATCCAGTACCTTAGGTCTAGTATGAACAGGATAACATATACTTTTTTTTGTTTGTTAGACATATATTTTAAATCTCTTTCTTGTGTCAAATCAGAGCTCTCTTTTATGCTGTCATACGCTAGTTGATGTAAATCCTGCACTGAACAGCAATCAGAAAAGGACAGTATTTCATTTCTCTCACTCCCTGAACCTGCTTCTGTTGTGATTTATTCCCTCTCCTCATTCAGTCCAAAAAATTTTTTTTTTTTTTTTTTTTAATGTGATCTTATGAACAAATTTGTTCACATCTAAGATCGTTTAGAATAAATTGAAATGAGAAGATGGCACAAAATTAAGCCCTTTAGATAACAAACGAACATGTGAGTCATTCAAAACAGTAGACGATAAACTGATTACATTTTGATCTTTATGTATTTTTGATTCTTTTGACCCTGTGATCTTGTCACATATTTCTTCTGTACACCCATGCTTTGTTGTTGTTGTGGTGTAAGGTATTTCTGAGTGTTGATGTTGCTTTTGTTTGTTCCCTTTGCCCCTCCCTCCCCTGAATGTTTGGGGATCCCCGTTTTTTTACTTTTGGCTAGACATTCATGATAACCCTGCATCTTGGGGCAGTTGTAATACTATAGGTACAGTTTCCTCATTTGAATTCTCATTATCAGAAGAATCAATTTCATAATCTTTATCTGAAAATGTCACAGTTTTTTCATTTTTATTTGTTCTTATTTGATTTTTTCTGAAGAATTTCGATCTCCCTCTTTGCTGCTCATCATGGGTCCACTTATATACTTGTTTTGAGTCATAGTCTCTTTTGTCTCTCTGCAACTTTCTTGATTTAAACTGCTACATTTCTTGCTTTAAAGAAATCATTAATTTCAAACTATTTATCATACGTTTGAAATTCTTTATCTCTCTGATATGCTTTTAATTTATCTTAAATACAAAAAGAGAGAGGCGCCAAATAATAGAGCAGTATCGTCTGGGTGTAACAAAGGCACAATTTGCAGCCCTTCCCCCAAATGCACAGACTACTCAGATGATGCGGCACAGATTGCCAGTGGACACAAGCCAGGACTGTTAGGGGTGTTGACTTCACAGGGGCTCGTCCGATCACAATGTTAACTCCTCCCAAACACCCACAAAGCAGGCTTAAGTTGTCCAGCCAAATTGTATGGCTAGGTTAATAAGCAGGCAGTCAGCGTAGTCAGTATTACTAAGACTCATATACCAGCGCAAAGTAAAAAGTAGAGCATTTTATTAAAACAAAGTAAAAGCAACGCGTTTCTCGGCTGATAGCCGTTTCATCAGGCTGTACAGATATGCACAATTCGTCTCATTAAGTACCCTACGCTGACCAGGAGGTGATCTAAATACACACCTCCTTGACACATATGAATATGTGAAGTTAACTGTTTAAGTGACAAGTCATAAATTATCCAACATATCGGGTATCAATACATACAGGGTCATATCATACTAACATAGGATTCTGCAATATTAACACCATAGTCTATGTATATTCCAATAATTAATAAAAATGTTTAAAATACGAACAATTTGCAACCTATTATATCTGATTCTCAGACCTAACTCCTAATATAGACACATATAAATATGCAGAGTTAACTGTTTAGGTAATGAGTCAAACATTATCCCAGATATCCGGTATAAATACATACAAGATTATATCATACTTGCATAGGGCTCTGCGATATTAGCACCATAATCTATGTGTACTCCAATAGTTAATAATATAATGTTTAGAATACAGACAATTTGCAAAGTGTTATATCTGATCCTCTGACCCTATTCTTAATATCAGATATACTTCCCACAACTCTAATGATATATTGGAACTATTGAGCCAGTCTTATGATGATAAAGTAGATACTGTGGTGATAATATGTAGCCCATTGTAACAAAAGATCATGTCCATGATCGATCAGAAATTGTTCCAGTTCCCCTCAAACTGTTATTAAATGTCTAACATATTTATAGGGTTGATGCTACCAATGTATCTTTGAAAGTAACTACAACTCAGATTACAATAAATAAATATCCATATGTGTAATCTATAAATTATACTAAATGTAAATTATAATTATAAGTATAGAAGTCGTCTACTAGTAGATACTGCTTCTCAAAATATGAATATTGTTATAATGAAGATATATAGTCCAAATAGCATTAGTTAAATATTTAGATGTTAAACTAAGGGAGGTGGAGACCCACTGGAACACACTCCCCGATATCATTGATACGCTGCCAGGTCTATATTGAGATTAAGACCGGTGGGATGAAGGGTTTTCAGAGTGTGTATCCAGTAGGTCTCCCTCTGCCTCAGTCTATAAAGCCTATTATAAAGATAGCTACATACTGTACCCCACAGATACATGATAACAAATATACCACATAACGAGATGCACAGGATATGTGTCCGGTGATGGGAAATTGTTTCCCAGTCACATTTGATTTAAATATCCTTTGTTTGTGTGTAATTTTAGAACAAAGTTTACATCTTTTGGTTCCACATTTAAAGGAACCTACTGGTAGGGTTCTCAATCGCTTACAACTATTGTGAATACTATGTTTTACAATTTTACTGGGGGCCAGCATTGTTTTAAGATTAGGTGCTTTTTTAAAGACTATTCTGGGTTTTGCTCCCAAAAGATTACCTAAAACTGGGTCCTTTTTAAGGATACCCCAATATTTGGTAATGATTTGTCTAATTAACTTATGATGACAGTTATATTCAGTAATAAATAAAACAGAATTTTCTGTTGATTTTGACAGACTGTAATAGTCTTCTGGGGTTGGAAATAGTCTTCCCTTATATCAGATTTTGCTCTTTGGTAGCCATTATCTATAATATGAGGAGGTTAATGTTTTTCATTAAACTGCTCTTCCAGAACCATGCTTTGAGTTTCATAATCTGCTATAGTACTGCAATTACGGCACATTACATTTCCATGGAAAATAATGGTGACTGTTGAAATCAAGGTAGCTATTACAATCTACTGTTTAAAACAAGTCACACTAGTGACCTTATTTTTCTCAAATTTTAATTTGAGATCCAAAAATACTATAGTGTCATGATGTATGGAACTGGTAAAAGAAAGACCCCTGTCATTACAGTTAAGATAATGGCTACCAAAGAGCAAAATCTGATATATGGGAAGACTATTTCCAACCCCAGACGACTATTACAGTCGGGTCAAAATTGACAGAAAATTCTGAATATAACTGTCATCATAAGTTAATTAGACAAATCATTATCAAATATTGGGGTATCCTAAAAAAAAAGGACCCAGTTTTAGGTAACCTTTTGGGAGCAAAACCCAGAATAGTCTATAAAAAAGCACCTAATCTTAAAACAATGCTGGCCCCCAGTAAAATTGTAAAACATAGTATTCACAATAGTTGTAAGCGATTGAGAACCCTACCGGTAGGTTCCTTTAGATGTGGAACCAAAAGATATAAACTGTGTTCTAAAATTACACACAAACAAAGGATATTTAAATAAAATGTGACTGGGAAACAATTTCCCATCACCGGACACATATCCTGTGTTATCATGTATCTGTGGGGTACAGTATGTAGGTATGACCTGTAGGAGATTAAGTATCAGATGGTCTGAACATGTGCGAAACATGAGAAATAACTATAAAAACCATAGTGTATTGAGACACTGTAATCATTCACATGGTGGCAACACTGATTGCTTTACTATTAGTCCGATAGAGTTTATTCCTATATCCCATCTATATAATAGGCTTTATAGACTGAGGCAGACCTACTGGATACACACTGTGAAAACCCTTCATCCCACCGGTCTTAATCTATAGACCTGGCGGCGTATCAATGATATCGGGGAGTGTGTTCCAGTGGGTCTCCACCTCCCTTAGTTTAACATCTAAATATTTAACATGCTATTTGGACTATATATCTTAATTATAACAATATTCATATATTGAGAAGCAGTATCTACTAGTAGACGACTTCTATACTTATAATTATAATTTACATTTAGTATAATTTATAGATTACACATATGGATATTTATTTATTGCAATCTGAGTTGTAGTTACTTTCAAAGATACATTGGTAGCATCAACCCTATAAATATGTTAGACATTTAATAACAGTTTGAGGGGAACTGGAACAATTTCTGATCGATCATGGACATGATCTTTTGTTACTGTGGTGATAATATGTAGCCCATTGTATCTACTTTATCATCATAAGACTGGCTCAATAGTTCCAATATATCATTAGAGTTGCGGGAAGTATATCTGATATTAAGAATTGGGTCAGAGGATCAGATATAACACTTTGCAAATTGTCTGTATTCTAAACATTATATTATTAACTATTGGAGTACACATAGATTATGGTGCTAATATCACAGAGCCCTATGCAAGTATGATATAATCTTGTATGTATTTATACCTGATATGCGGGATAATGTTTGACTCATTACCTAAACAGTTAACTCTGCATATTTATATGTGTCTATATTAGGAGTTCGGTTGAGAATCAGATATAATAGGTTGCAAATTGTTCGTATTTTAAATTTTTTTACTAATTATTCGAATATACATAGATTATGTTGTTAATATTGCAGAATCCTATGTTAGTATGATATGACCCTGTATGTATTGATACCCGATATGTTGGATAATTTAGGACTCATCACTTAAACAGTTAACTTCGCATATTCATATGTGTCAAGGAGGTGTGTATTTAGATCACCTCCTGATTGGCCAGCGTAGGGTACTTAATGAGACAAATTGTGCATATCTGTACAGCCTGATGAAACGGCTATCAGCCGAGAAACGCGTTGCTGTTGCTTTTACCGTTTTAATAAAATGCTCTACTTTTTACCTTGCGCTGGTATATGAGTCTTAGTAATACTGACTACACTGACTGCCCGCTTTATAATCTAGCCATACAATTTGGCTGGACAACTTAAGCCTACTTTGTGGGTGTTCAGGAGGAGCTGACATCCTGATCGGACGAGAAGAGTTAACATCATGATCGGACGAGCCCCTGTGATGTCAGCAGCCCTAGTGTGTCTGTCGGGCGACCCCTAACAGTCCCGGCTTGTTTCCACTGGCAATCTGTGCCGCATCATCTGTGAGTAGTCTGTGCATTTGGGGGAAGGGCTGCTAATTGTGCCTTTGTTACACCCAGACGATACTGCTCTATTATTTGGCGCCTCTCTCTTTTTCTATTTATCACTTTTAGGAGTCCATCCTGGATTATCTTATTGTGAGTGCTGCCTGAAATACATCTGAATCACTCTGAATTTTTACTATACACAAGCGCACCTCTCATGGGGGATTACGGATCCTGGTTTGTTTGGAACTTTTAATTTATCTTAAACATCTTTTATTTCACATAGTAAATCTGACCTTTGTTTTTTCTTATATTCAATTAGTAGATCTATCAGGGCAAATTGACAGATATCCAGTATGCTATTTCATTTTTTTTATAAATTCAGTGTCATTTACTATAAAAGGATGGAAATTTTCTTATACGTAGCCCTCTAGGAATACGTTTATCATGTTTATAGATCATAAATAATTTTATGTCAAGATCCAACTTAATGTCCCTTTTTATTAACATGTCAATTTTGAAAAATAAACTGTCCAATGTGTATACAATTGCTTCATATGCATCACTGGTTTCATCAGTGAAATTGCATAATACATATGATTCCTCTTGTTGATCATCCATGTTCTAATGTGTTTAGTGTCACAATATATGGACCTATATATTACACCTCTAAAGTAAGCTGTGTCTCAGTAAATTAGAGTTAGAAACATAGCATTTGACGGTAGATAAGAACCAAAAAGGCCCATCAAGTCTACCCATATTACATGTTACTTTTTCCTTAGGATAGCCTTATGCATGCCCCAGGGATTTTTAAATTCCTTTACAGTCTTTGTGTTTACCACCTCAAATGGAAGTTTATTCCATAAATCCACCACCCTTTCTGTAAAAAAAAAAATGCTTCCTCAAATTTCTCCTGAATCTGCTACCCTCTAACTTTAGATTGTGAACCCTTGTTTTGGAATTTTTTTTTTTTTGTGAAAAATGCTTTCAGCTTCTATTTTATTAAGTCCCTTCATATATTTGAAGGTTTCTATCATGTCACCTCTTTCCCTTCTATCCTCTAAGCTATACATATTTAGATCATAAAGTCTTTCTTTGTACGTTTTATATTTTAGACCATGTACCATTTTAGTAGCCCTCCTTTGGACAGCTTCTAGTTTATTTATATCTTTCTGAAGATATGGTCTCCAGAACTGTACACAGTATTCCATATTTGGAATAACTAATGATCTGTAAAGTGGCATAAGAACCTTGCTATTTCTGCTACTAAAACCTCTTCCAATGCAACCAAGCATTTGACTGGCCTTGCTGGCTGCACTGCTGCATTGTGTACCAAATTTTAAATAATCTGTGAAATAATAATTCCCAAGTCCCTTTCTTCTTTAATTACAGTCAGTAATGTACCATTGAGACTATAATTGGCCTTTGGGTTTTTGGATCCTATTTGCATAATTTTGCTCTTGGTAATATTAAATTTCAGATCACATTTATTTGACCAGTCCTCTAGTTTATTAATATCACAGTTCATTTGATCAACTCCTCCTGGAACATCTACCCTGTTACAAATTTTTGTATATCAGGAAACAAGCAAACCTTCCCCTTAAGCCCACTTCCAATATCACTTATGAACATGTTAAACAAAACAGGCCCAAGAATTGACCCTTGGGGAACACCACTAGTAACTGATTCCTCATTTGAATGTACTCCATTAATTGAAACCCTCTGTCGTCTATCTTTAAGCCAGCATTCTACCCACTTAACAATCTTAGCATCTATTCCAAGGCAATACATTTTGTGAATAAGTTTGTTGTGTGGGACGGTGTCAAATGCTTTGTTAAAGTCTAGATATGCAACATCTACAGCTCCTCCCTGGTCTATTATTTTAGTTACATGGTCAAAGAAATCAATTAGATTAGTCTGGCATGATCTTCCATCAGTGAAACCATGCTGTCCTTTGTCTAAGTTGTTTGTCTGAATGAATGATACAAGTCTTTCCTTTAAAAGAGTTTCCATTTATTTCCCTACAATTGGGGTCAAACAGACTGGCCTATAGTTAGCAGAATCTTTCCTACTACCCTTTTTATGAAGAGGGACTAAATTGGCAATGTTCCAGTCTTTTGGAACAACTCCTGTTAGAAGTGACTGATTAAATAAATCAACTAATAGAGTAGCTATTACGGATCAAAGTTCTCTTAGAAACCTTGGATGAATATTATCTGGACCCACAGACTTATTTACTTTTATTTTTGATAAAGCCATTGAAACCTCTTCCTCTGTAAAAAGAGAGTTGCACCCACCTCATCTTCAGCCACAGTAGTATACTTCTCTAAACCAGACAGGATTAATGTCCTTTTGCAAGTTGTCTCGTGGCACAATGGAGAGTGGGCAGGCTATATATCCAGGTGTAACCGGTACTTTTACAAGGGTGTATACCTCACACGCTAAATGGATATAGAGATCCAAAAGATAACTTTAAAAGATTAAAATATATGAGCCTGAGTGCTAAACCTCAAAGGTACAAAAATATTCTAATAGATTGAAATTGCACCCACCTCGTTTTCAGCCGCGATAGTCAAATGCTCTGGTTTTTATTCCAAACAAATAGCAAGAATACCGTTAAATAGTTTCCTGTAGAAGTATCTGTAGAATCTTCAAATCTGCTTGCCAGTTGTCCGTGTTCTAGGTGTATTCAGGCTGCTTTTTCCCCAGACTGAGTAGATCAGAATCCATTAAACACAGACAATGTCAGTATAGAAAATGCGCTCACCATAGTCACCTAGGAGCCAGGTAGAAAGATATCCCTCTAAAGAGTTTTCTTGCGGCACAATGGAGAGTGGGCGGGCTGTACATCCAGGTGTAGCATATGCTGCTACAAGCGTGTCTACTCCACACACCAAAACGAAAATAGAAATCCAAGCAATAGAGCACACTGAAGCTTACAAACTGAATTCCACAGCAGCAGTAAAAAAAAAATACTTAAAGTTTATTATCCTCACTTAAAAACATAGAAGGTTCAGCACTATTAAAACCAAACACAGTTGTGCTATCAGAGTCTAACGCAGACTCGTTTCGTGCGCATGCGCAGTTGGTCACTGCATACCTGTGACTAGCCCGCACTGAAATTTATATCCAAATTCTTAGATACAAGAACATCAATTGTAGTAACACTTGTAATAATAGTATTTAACCTGTTTGCGACTCAGTATTAATCTTACGGTGCTTTAAGACATGCATTTCTATACATGTTTAATAGCCATTATGTTTATTATGGGAGCAAAAACAAAAAAGGGAACCTATGAAACTCATAAAGAGCACATATTAAGAAATCGTAAGGACATTTTTATAATTCTAAGTGTGTTAAATAAAGTTTAGAACTATACACATAAGAAAATACAAGAAGATATAAGTTGATTACAACAAACCTATAGATAATCCTAATGCATCTCAAGGATGCTATGGTTATTTGATACATATTGGTAGATAGTATTTTTTTTTTTCAAGCTAAAGGGGACAAAATTAGCATAGTACAATTTAGACTGTTAGAAAATTATGTGAAGAGATCTAAATCCCTTCTCATATTTAGTCCTAGGGGGACTAGATGTTTTTTTAAAGAAAATATCCAGAAAATCTCCCCTTCATTTAATGTGCTCTCTATTTCCTGCTCTTTTCCATACTGGAATATGGTCAATGCCCTGTAGAGTAAGAGAAGAGTTATCTGAATTGTGTAATGTTTTGAAATGCCTTCATACTGGAGTATCTGACTCCGGGTCTTCTATGGACCTCAAATGTTCTAAAAATCTATCTCTCTCTTGTAAGGTGTATCCAGTCCACGGATTCATCCATTACTTGTGGGATATTCTCCTTCCCAACAGGAAGCTGCAAGAGGATCACCCACAGCAGAGCTGTCTATATAGTTCCTCCCCTAACTGCCACCTCCCAGTCATTCTCTTGCAGCTCTCGACAAGGGAAGTAGCTAGAGAGATGTGGTGCATTAATGTAGTTTATCTTCAATCAAAAGTTTATTATTTTCAAATGGTACCGGAGTTGTACTATTTTAGCCTCAGGCAGAAAGTTGAAGAAGAGTCTGCCTGTGGTTTTTGACGATCTTAGCAGCTTGTAACTAAGATCCACTGCTGTTCTCACACATAACTGAAGAGATGGGTAACTTCAGCTGGGGGAATAGCGTACAGGGTCTCCTGCTATGAGGTATGTGGAGTTTTAAATTTTTCTAGAGAGATAAGCTAGAAAATGCTGACAATACTGGATTTATTTAAGGTAAGCCTGATTACAGTGATTTAATAACGACTGGTATCATGCTTGCTGTAAAGGGTAATATTTGTGTTATTTACTCCCATTACTGAATACATATAACGTTTGCTTGAGGTATATAAACGTTTATTACATATTGGTGATAAAACTTTATTCTGGGGCCCAGTTTTTCCACATGGCTGACTAGATTTTGCCTAGGGATAGTTTTATTTTCACAGTAGTTTTTGCAGCTTGAGACATCCAGCTTCCCTGAAGGAGTCCCCTGAACATATAGGACCTCTCTAAAGGGTTTTTGTGCCTTCCAAAGTCGTTGTATGGGCAGGTAGGGCCACAGCAGAGCTGTGGCAGTTGGTTGTGACTGTTTAAAAACGTTTATATTGTTTTTTTGATCCGTTTTTGAAACTAAGGGGTTAATCATCATTTGCAAGTGGGTGCAATGCTATTTCAGTCTATTATACACACTGTAAAAATTTCATAAAATTTACTGCTTTTTTCACTGTTTTGCAGTTTGTGAGTTTTTTTCTCTTAAAGGCACAGTACCGTTTTTATTTTTTGCTTGTTCACAGTTATTAAAGTGTTTTCCAAGCTTGCTGGTCTCATTACTAGTCTGTTTAAACATGTCTGACTTAGAGGAAACTCATTGTTCATTATGTTTAGAAGCCATTGTGGAACCCCCCCTTAGAATGTGTACCAAATGCACTGATTTTACTATAGATTACAAAGGCCATATGACAAGGAGGAAGTTATGCCGTCTAACTCTCCCCACGTGTCAGAACCTATAAATCCCGCTCAGGGGACGCCAAGTACATCTAGCGCGCCCATTGCGTATACCTTGCAAGACATGACGGCAGTTATGAATCATACCCTTACAGAGGTATTATCTAAACTGCCAGGATTGCAAGGAAAGCGAGACAGCTCTGGGACTAGAATAAATACAGAGCTCTCTGACGCTTTAGTGGCTATGTCTGATACACCCTCACAATGTACTGAAGCAGGGGAGCTTCAATCTGTGGGTGATTTTTCTGATTCAGGGAAGATACTTCAACCTGATTCTGATATGTCTACATTTAAATTTAAGCTTGAGCACCTCCGCGTATTGCTCAGGGAGGTCTTAGCAACTCTGGATGACTGTGACACTATTGTAGTCCCAGAGAAATTATGTAGATTGGATAAATACTATGCAGTACCTACTTACACTGATGTTTTTCCAATCCCTAAAAGGTTTTCTGAAATTATTACTAAGGAATGGGATAGACCAGGTGTACCGTTCCCTCCCCCTCCTGTTTTTAAAAAGATGTTTCCTATAGACGCCGCTACACGGGACTTATGGCAGACGGTCCCTAAGGTGGAGGGAGCAGTTTCTACTCTAGCTAAGCGTACCAATATCCCTGTCGAGGACAGTTGTGCTTTTCTAGATCCAATGGATAAAAAATTAGAGGGTTACCTTAAGAAAATTTTTATTCAACAAGGTTTTATTCTCCAGACTCTTGCATGCATTGCCTCAGTCACTGCTGCGGCGGCTTTCTGGTTTGAGTCTCTAGAGGAGGCTCTACAGGTTGAAACCCTGTTGGAAGATATTATTGACAAGCTTAAGGCTCTTAAGCTAGCCAATTCATTTGTTTCTGACGCCGTTGTTCATTTAACCAAACTAACGGCTAAAAATTCAGGTTTTGCTATTCAGGCGCGTAGGGTGCTATGGCTTAAATCCTGATCAGCTGACGTGACTTCAAAGTCTAAACTTCTCAACATTCCCTTCAAAGGACAGACCCTATTCGGGCCTGGACTGAAGGAGATTATTTCTGACATCACTGGAGGAAAAGCTCATGCCCTTCCTCAAGATAGGTCCAACAAATTAAGGACCAAACAGTCTAGTTTTCGGCCCTTTCGAAACTTCAAGAGTGGCGCAGCTTCAACTTCCTCTAACACAAAACAAGAGGGAACTTTTGCCCAGTCTAAGCCGGTCTGGAGACCTAACCAGGCTTGGAACAAGGGGAAACAGGCCAAAAAGCCTGCTGCTGCCTCTAAGACAGCATGAAGGAGCAGCCCCCGATCCGGAAACGGATCTAGTAGGGGGCAGACTCTCTCTCTTCGCCCAGGCTTGGGCAAGAGATGTCCAGGATCCCTGGGCATTGGAAATTGTGTCCAAGGGTTATCTTCTGGAATTCAAAACCTCTCCCCCAAGAGGGAGATTTCATCTCTCACTTTTATCTGCAAACCAGATAAAGAGAGAGGCACATTCTTACATTGTGTTCAAGACCTCCTAGTTATGGGAGTGATCCACCCAGGAGGAACAGGGACAGGGCTTCTATTCAAATCTGTTTGTAGTTCCCAAAAAAGAGGGAACATTCAGACCAATCTTAGATCTCAAGATCTTAAACAAATTTCTCTTGTTAAGTGTATCCAGTCCACGGATCATCCATTACTTATGGAATATATTCTCCTTCCCAACAGGAAGCTGCAAGAGTCCACCCACAGCAAAGCTGCTATATAGCTCCTCCCCTAACTGCCATATTCAGTCATTCTCTTGCAAGCCTCAACATAGATAGGAGGTTGTGAGAGTCTGTGGTGCTTTCTACTTAGTTTATTCTTCAATCAAAAGTTTGTTATTTTTAAATGGCACCGGAGTGTGCTGTTTATCTCAGGCAGTATTTGGAAGAAGAATCTGCCTGCGTTTTTCTATGATCTTAGCAGACGTAACTAAGATCCATTTGCTGTTCTCACACATTCTGAGGAGTGAGGTACTTCAGAGGGGGAATGGCGTGCAGGTTTTCCTGCAGATAAGGTATGTGCAGTAAAATATTTTTCTAGGAATGGAATTGACTAAGAAAATACTGCTGATACCGAAGTAATGTAAGTAAAGCCTTAAATGCAGCGATAGCGACTGGTATCAGGCTTATTAATAGAGATACATACTCTTGTAAAAATGTGTTTTAAAACGTTTGCTGGCATGTTTAATCGTTTTTAACATATGTTTGGTGATAAAACTTATTGGACTTAAATTTTGCATAGAAACAATTTCCACTGTTATAGTATAAAAGTTACAGTTGGTGCAGTTAAAATTACAAACAGTGACATTCAGCTTCCCTCAGCAGTCCCCTGCATGCTATAGGACATCTCTGAAGGGCTCAAAAGGGCTTCAAAAGTAGGAGCTGTTATGACTGTTTAAAACATATTTTTCGTTTTGTTAATCTGTTTTTTGTATTAAGGGGTTAATCATCCATTTGCAAGTGGGTGCAATGCTCTGCTAACTTGTTACATACACTGTAAAAATTTTGTTAGTTTAACTGCCTTTTTTTCACTGTTATTTCAAATTTTGGCAAAATTTGTTTCTCTTAAAGGCACAGTAACGTTTTATATATTTGCTTGTTAACTTGATTTAAAGTGTTTTCCAAGCTTACTAGTCTCATTATTAGTCTGTTCTAACATGTCTGACATAGAGGAAGCTCTGTGTTCATTATGTTTTAAAGCCATGGTGGAACCCCATCTTAGAATGTGTACCAGATGTACTGATTTCATGTTAAACAATAAAGATCATTTTTTGTCTTTAAAAACATTATCACCAGAGGATTCTGTCGTGGGGGTAGTTATGCCGACTAACTCTCCCCACGTGTCAGACCTTTTGACTCCCGCTTTAGGGACTCACGCTCAAATGGCGCCAAGTACATCAAGGGCACCCATAGCGTTTCTTTACCAGGGGATTCTGTCGAGGGGAAAGTTATGCCGACTAACTCTCCCCACGTGTCAGACCCTTCGACTCCCGCTTCAGGGACTCACGCTCAAATGGCGCCAAGTACATCAAGGGCGCCCATAGCGTTTATTTTACAAGACATGGCAAAGGTGGTGAATAATATTCTGGCAGCAGTATTAGTCAGACTACCTGAAATTAAATGAAAGCAGTTAGCTCTGGGGGTAGATACAGAGCATACAGACGCTTTAAGAACCATGTATGATACTACCTCACAATATGCTTAGTCTGTGGGTGATCAGGGAAGATGATTTAACCTGATTCTGATATTTCTACATTTAAAATTTATGCTTGAGAACCTCCACTTGTTGCTCAGGGAGGCTTTGGCTGCTCTGAATGAATGTGTACAATCGCAGGGCCAGAGAAATTGTGTAGACTGGATAAATAATATGCAGTGCCGGTGTGTACTGATGTTTTTCCAATACCTAAAGAGGTTTACTAAAAATTTTTTTTAATAAGGAATGGGATAGACCAGGTGTGCCGTTCTCTTCCCCTCCTATTTTTTAGAAGAATGTTTTCTAATAGTTACCACCACACAGGACTTCTGGCAGACAGTTCCTAAGGTGGAGAGAAGAGTTTCTACTCTAGCTAAGCGTACCACTACCTCTGACGAGGACAGTTGTGCTTTTTAGATCCAATGGATAAAAAATGTTTATTCAACAGGGTTTTATCCTGCAGCCCCTTGCATACATTGCTTCTGTCACTGCTGCTGCGGCGTTCTGGGTTGAGTCTCTTGATGAGGCTTTACAGTTAAGCGACTCCATTGGATGAATATATTTGACAAGCTTATGCTAGCCAATTCCTTTGTTTTCTGATGCCTTGTTCATTTGACTAGACTAAAGGCTAAGAATTCTGTTTTTTACTATACTGGCGCGCAGAGCGCTATGGCTTATATCATGGTCAGCTGTCGTGACTTTAATAAATAAGCTACTTAACTTCCCTTCAAGGGGCAGACCCTATTCGGGCCTGGTTTGAAGGAGATTATTGCTTATATCACTGGAGGAAAAGGTCATGCCCTTCCTCAGGATAGGTCTAAATCAAGGGCAAAAAAAAAAAAAAAAAAGTCTAATTTTCGTACCTTTTAAAAACTTCAAGGCAGGTGTGGCATCCTCTTCCTCTAAGGCAAAACAAGAGGGAATTTTTGCTCAGTCCAAGGCGGTCTGGAGACAATCGGACCTGGAACAAAGATAAGCAGGCCAAGGAGCCTGCTGCTGCCTCTAAGGCAGCATGAAGGAACGGACCCCTATCCGGTAACGGATCCTATAGGGGGCAGACTTTCATTCTTTGCCCAGGCGTGGGCAAGAGATGCCCAGGATCCCTAGGCATTGGAAGTTATATCCCAGAGATATCTTCTGGATTTCAAAGATTCCCCCCCAAAAAAAGGGGAGATTTCGCCTTTCACAATTATCTGCAAACCAGATAAAGGAGGCGGCATTCTTACATTGTGTACGAGATCCATCCAGTTCCAAGAGAGGAACAGGGACAGAGTTTTTACTCAAATCTGTTTGTGGTTCCCAAGGAGAGGGAACCTTCAGACCTATTTTGGATCTAAAGATCTTAAACAAATTCCTCAGAATTCCGTCATTTAAGATGGAAACTATTCGTACCATCTTAACTATGATCCAGGAGAGTCAATAGAGGACTACAATGGATTTGAAGGATGCTTATCCTCACATTGTGATGCATAAAGATCACCATCGTTTTTCAGGTTTGCCTTTCTAGACAGGCATTACCAGTTTGTAGCTCTTTCCTTTGGGATATCTACAGCCCCAAGAATCTTTATGGAGGTTCTGGGGTCGCTTTGGCGGTCCTTAGACCGCGGGGCATAGAAGTGGCCCCTTATTTAGACGACATCCTGATACAGGCATCAAACATCCAAATTGCCCAGTCTCATACGGACGTAGTACTGGCATTTCTGAGATCACATGGGTGGAAAGTGAACAAGGAAAGAGTTCTCTATCCCCAATCTCAAGGGTTTCCCTCCTAGGGACTCTGATAGATTCTGTAGAAATGAAAATTTACCTGACGGAGTCCAGGTTGTCAAAGTTTCTAAATTTCTGCCGTGTTTTTTTCATCCCATCCGCGCCCTTCGGTGGCTCAGTACATGAATGAAATCGGCTTAATGGTAGCGGCAAGGGACATAGTACCGTTTGCACGTCTACATTTCAGACCGCTGCAACTATGCATGCTCAGTCAGAGGAACGGGGATTACACAGATTTGTCCCCCTGTTAAACCTGGACCAAGAGACCAGAGATTCTCTTCTCTGGTGACTATGTCGGGTCCATCTGTCCAAGGGTATGACCTTCCGCAGGTCAGATGGGACAATTGTTACAATAGATGCCAGCCTTTTAGGTTGGGATGCAGTCTGGAACTCCCTGAAGGCTCAGGGATAGTGGACTTAGGAGGAGACCCTCCTTCTTCTAATAAATATTCTGGAACTGGGAGTGATATTCCATGCTCTTCAGACTTGGCCTCAGTTAGCAACTCTGAGGTACATCATACTCAGTCGGACAATATACACGACTGTGGCTTACATCAGCCATCAAGGGGGAACAGAAGTTCCCTAGCGATGTTAGAAGTCTTACAATAATTTACTGGACAGAGACTCACTCTTGTCTATCAGCTATCCATATCCCAGGTGTTGAGAACTGGGAGGTGGATTTTCTAAGTCGTCAGACTTTTCTTCCGGGGGAGTGGGATTTCCTCCGGAGGTCAAGACCAAGCAGGAGAGGGCTTTGGTGTTTTTGACAGCGCCTGCGTAGCCACGCAGGACCTGGTATGCAGATCTGGTGGACATGTCATCCTTTCCATCACGGTCTCTGCTTCAGAGACAGGTCCCTCTACCTCAGGGTCCTTTCAACCATCTAAATAGAATCAATCTGAGATGGACTGCCTGGAGACTGAACGCTTGATGTTATCAAAGCATGGCTTCTCCGAGTCAGTCATTGATACCTTAATACAGACATGAAAGCCTGTCTCTAGGAAAATTGAACATAGATATGGTGTAAATATCTGATTGTTATGAATCCAAGGGTTACTCATGGAGTAAAGTCTGGATTCCCAGGATATTATCTTTTCTCCAAGATGTTTTTGAGAAAAGGGTTGTCAGCTAATTCCTTAAAAGGGGACAGATTTTTACTCTGTCTATTTTTTTGCACAAGCGTCTGGCAGGTATTCTAGACGTTCAGGCATTTGGTCAGGATTTGGTTAGATCCAAGCCTGTGTTTAAAACTGTTGCTCCGCCATGGAGCTTAAACCTGATTCTTAAGGTTCTTCAAGAAGTTCAGTTTGAACCTTTTTTGTTCCATAGATATCAATCTTTATCTTGGAAAGTTCCTTTTGGGTAGCTAATTCCTCGACTCGTAGAGTCTCCAAGTTATCTGTGTTACAATGTGATTCTCCTTATCTGGTCCTTCGTACGGATAAGGTAGTCCTGCGTACCAACCTGGGTTTTTTCCTAAGGTGGTATCTAACAAGTACATCACTCAAGAGATAGTTGTTCCATGCTTGTATCCTAATCCTTCCTCAAAGAAGGAACGTCTATTACACAATATTGGACGTGGTTTGTGCTTTAAAGTTTTACTTACAAGCTACTACAGTTTTCATCAAACGTTCACCTTGTTTGTTGTCTATTCTGGACAGAGGAGAGGTCAAAAGACTTCAGCAGCCTCTCTGTCTTTTTGGTTAAAAAGCATAATTCATTTAGCTTATGAGACTGCTGGACAGCAGCCTCCTGAAGGGATTACAGCTCATTCTACTAGAGCTGTGGTTTTCACTTGGGCCTTTTTTTAAATGTGGCTTCTGTTGAACAGATTTACAAGACGGAGTCTTGGTCTGCGCTTCATACTTTTCAAATTTAACAAATTTGATACCTTGCTTCTTCGGAGGCTATTTTTGGGAGAAAGGGTTTTTTACAGGCAGTGGTAACTTCCGTTTAAGTACCTGCCTTGTCCCTCCCATCATCCGTGTACTTTAGCTTTGGTATTGGTATTCCATAAGTAATGGATGATCCGTGGACTGGATACACTTAACAAGAGAAAACATAATTTATGCTTACCTGATAAATTTATTTCTCTTGTAGTGTATCCAGTCCACGGCCCGCCCTGTCACTTTAAGGCAGGTAATTTTTTCATTTGAACTACAGTCACCACTGCACCCTATGGTTTTTCCTTTCTCTGCATGTTTTCGGTCGAATGACTGAATATGGCAGTTAGGGGAGGAGCTATATAGCAGCTTTGCTGTGGGTGGACTCTTGCAGCTTCCTGTTGGGAAGGAGAATATATTCCATAAGTAATGGATGATCCGTGGACTGGATACACTACAAGAGAAATAAATTTATCAGGTAAGCATAAATTATGTTTTCTCAGAGTCCCATCCTTCAAGATGGAGACTATTCGAACCATCCTTCCTATGATCCAGGAGGGTCAATATATGACTACCGTAGACTTAAAGGATGCTTATCTTCACATCCTGATACACAAAGATCATCATCGTTTTCTCAGGTTTGCTTTCTAGACAGGCACTACCAGTTTGTGGCTCTTCCCTTCGGGTTGGCCATGGCACCAAGAATCTTTACAAAGGTTCTAGGGTCCCTTCTAGCGGTCCTAAGGCCGCGGGGTATAGCCGTAGCCCCTTACTTAGACAACATTCTGATACAGGCGTTGACTTTTCAAATTGCCAGGTCCCACATGGACATTGTTCTGGCATTTCTGAGGTCCCATGGGTGGAAGGTGAACGAAGAAAAGAGTTCTCTATCACCTCTAACAAAAGTTTCATTCCTAGGGACTCTGATAGATTCGGTAGAAATGAATATTTACCTAACGAAGGCCAGATTGTCAAAACTTCTAGACTCTTGCCATGTTCTTTATTCCACTTCTCGTCCTTCAGTGGCTCAGTGTATGGAAGTAATCGTTTAATGGTAGCGGCAATGGACATAGTACCGTTTGCCCGCCTACATCTCAGACCGCTGCAACTTTACATGCTCAGTCAGTGGAATGGGGATTACACAGATTTGTCCCCTCTACTAAATCTGGGTCAAGAAACCAGGGATTCTCTTCTCTGGTGGCTATCTCGGGTCCATCTGTCCAAGGGGATGAGCTTCCGCAGGCCAGATTGGACTATAGTAACGACAGATGCCAGCCTTCTGGGCTGGGGTGCAGTCTGGAACTCCCTGAAGGCTCAGGGCTCGTGGACTCAGGAGGAGGCACTCCTCCCGATAAACATTCTGGAACTAAGAGCGATATTCAATGCTCTTCAGGCTTGGCCTCAGCTAGCTGCGGTCAGGTTCATCAGATTTCAGTCGGACAACATCACGACTGTAGCCTATATCAACCATCAGGGGGGAACAAGGAGCCCCCTGGCAATGTTGGAGGTTTCAAAGATAATTCTATGGGCAGAGGTTCACTCTTGCCATCTCTCAGCTATCCATATCCCAGGAGTAGAGAACTGGGAGGCGGATTTTCTAAGTCGGCAGACTTTTCATCCAGGGGAGTGGGAGCTCCATCCGGAGGTATTTGCCCAGCTGATTCAACTATGGGGCAAACCAGAACTGGATCTCATGGCGTCTCGTCAGAACGCCAAACTTCCTTGTTACGGGTCCAGGTCAAGGGATTCCCAGGCAGCGCAGATAGATGCTCTAGCAGCGCCCTGGTCCTTCAGCCTGGCTTATGTGTTTCCACTGTTTCCTCTGCTCCCTCGGCTGATTGCCAAGATCAAGCAGGAGAGAGCTTTGGTGATTTTGATAGCTCCTGCGTGGCCACGCAGGACTTGGTATGCAGATCTGGTGGACATGTCATCCTTACCACCTTGGACTCTGCCGCTGAGGCAGGACCTTCTACTTCAAGGTCCCTTCAAACACCCAAATCTAATTTCTCTGCGTCTGACTGCTTGGAGATTGAACGCTTGATTTTATCAAAGCGTGGTTTTTCCGAGTCGGTCATTGATACCTTAATACAGGCTCGAAAGCCTGTCACCAGGAAAATGTATCATATATAAGATATGGTGTAAATATCTTCATTGGTGTGAATCCAAGGGTTACTCATGGAGTAAAGTCAGGATTCCCAGGATATTGTCTTTTCTCCAAGAAGGATTGGAGAAGGGATTGTCAGCTAGTTCCTTAAAGGGACAGATTTCTGCTCTGTCTATTCTTTTGCACAAGCGTCTGGCAGATGTTCCAGACGTTCAGGCGTTTTGTCAGGCTTTAGTTAGAATCAAGCCTGTGTTTAAACCTGTTGCTCCGCCATGGAGTTTAAATTTAGTTCTTAAAGTTCTTCAAGGGGTTCCGTTTGAACCTCTGCATTCCATAGATATCAAGCTTTTATCTTGGAAAGTTCTGTTTTTGGTAGCTATCTCTTTGGCTCGAAGAGTTTCAGAGTTATCTGCCTTGCAGTGTGATTCCACTTATCTGATCTTCCATGCAGATAAGGTAGTTTTGCGTACCAAATCTGGGTTTCTTCCTAAGGTGGTATCTAATAAGAATATCAATCAGGAGATTGTTGTTCCGTCACTGTGTCCTAATCCTTCTTCAAAGAAGGAACGTCTATTACACAATCTTGAAGTGGTTCGTGCTTTAAAGTTTTATTTACAAGCTACTAAAGATTTTCGTCAAACATCTGCATTGTTTGTTGTCTACTCTGGACAGAGGAGAGGCCAAAAGGCTTCAGCAACTTCTCTTTCTTTTTTGGTTAAGAAGTATAATCCACTTAGCTTATGAGACTGCTGGCCAGCAGCCTCCTGAAAGAATTACAGCTCATTCCACTAGATGGGCTTTTAAAAATGAGGCTTCTGTGGAACAGATTTGTAAGGCGGCGACTTGGTCTTCGCTTCATACTTTTTCTAAATTCTACAAATTTGATACGTTTACTTCTTCGGAGGCTATTTTTGGGAGAAAGGTCTTACAGGCAGTGGTGCCTTCCGTTTAAGCGCCTGCCTTGTCCCGCCCTTCATCCGTGTCCTATAGCTTTGGTATTGTTATCCCACAAGTAATGGATGAATCCGTGGACTGGATACACTTTACAAGAGAAAACAAAATTTATGCTTACCTGATAAATTTATTTCTCTTGTGGTGTATCCAGTCCACGGCCCGCCCTGTCATTTTAAGGCAGGTTTTTTTTTTATTTTTTAAACTACAGTCACCACTACACCCTATAGTTTCTCCTTTCTCTTGCTTGTCTTCGGTCGAATGACTGGGAGGTGGCAGTTAGGGGAGGAGCTATATAGACAGCTCTGCTGAGGGTGATCCTCTTGCAGCTTCCTGCTGGGAAGGAGAATATCCCACAAGTAATGGATGAATCCGTGGACTGGATACACCACAAGAGAAATAAATTTATCAGGTAAGCATAAATTTTGTTTTTATAGCTCTTTGTTTTGCCAACTTACTGTTTTTGGCAAAGTTGGCATGTAAGTAGATAGACTACATTAGTGGTGGAACAGTTAATGAAATATTTGATGTTATGCTGATAATCTGTTACACTTGATTTGAATGTCTCTCCTTCAATTAGATGTTTACATGTTTAACATGCATTTCTTCTGCATTTGTAAAAGCCCTTTCTGCCTTTAAGCCATGTGGCAAAACTCTAGCTAATTATTTGTCACCCTCAGAACTATCTTCCGGGACTAACACCACATGGCTTAGAGGCAAAAAGAGCTTTTACAAATGCAGAAGAAATGCATGTAAAACATGTAAACAGAAGTAAACAGTGAGTATCAATCCCAGAGTAAGTTCCCGAAGGAAACATAAAAGTAAAAAATAAAATTCATCCTAACAGGATAAAATTAAATGAGAGGCAACCCAAAGGTTAACGCCTAAGAAGAACAGAAATACCCGCAAGACCCTGTTCTTCCAACAAAACTGGGAAGGATCTGGATAACAAGACTAAAAGGAGATTACGTCACCCCCTCATGTCTAATGAGGTGAGCCATCTGAAGTAGAAGACTGAGGAAACCCGTAGCTGTTAAGGTTAGGGTCCCCTAACAACTCAAAAACGTGTCTGAGTAAAACAAGAAGGCAAGCCAGCCTGTAACGAAAGGCCCAATACTCAGGAACAGTTACACCCGAAGGGAACTGCACATGCCCTCCCATGGCCGGGAGACCCGGAACAATAGGGCATGAGCACAATCGCAAATAAACATCTGGACTTAGTAGACGAACAATCGCCAAAACTATGTGAAAGCGAAAACGTGCTACCACCTTTCAGGGGGGGAACAATCCACCCTCCGAGGAGGGATAAACAAAACCTGGGTTACCCGCATGTGTAGTAGTAGGGAGCAGTAGGGAACTAGCCTCTCTGAGGACAGGGCCCCCCGAGGCGGATGGCTCAGCAGTCTCTTGAATCCCCGAGCCCAAAGAACAAAGCGCTCTAGTACGGCCTACAGAACATAACTGAGTGACCTGAGGCAACAGGGCCAATATGCATTCTTCACAGGACGAAGAATCTGAATCAGAAAGGTGAACATCAGGATCCTCCATAAGTGGATACCAAAATATGAACTTTATAGAAAACAATTTAAACAGCACCTGACACCCACAATGGCTGGGGCACTCACCACCTCCTATGAACCAGACACCAGCGGACTTGAATTCTCTGTCACCACACAGTCAGGATTGCGGAAATGGGAGACCAGAAAGTAAACACGCCCGGTCACAAGGTGAACCGTACAGTCCAAAAAGTTCAATAATCCCACTCAAGAGATATTAACCCTCGTTTACAAGATACTAAAGGAGTCCCACTGAGACCCTGTATTTTTCATGTAAGTTTGCAGGAACAAATGAGTTACAGTACATTCATGAAGAAGTAAAATGAAACGATCTTACCGGAATCTACGCTATGGAACAGAAACACAGCCCTTCAAGTGTGACGGATAGTAGCATCGCCCCTGTCATGGACTTGAGAGAAGAAAGCAGGCAGCGAAGTGAAGTTAGTCAACGCCGATTGCTTGTGGAGTTTTTAATATGAGTCGGGATACTTTCGCAGAAAGACTCCCTGCATCTCCGGACTCCAACTTTCATCCAAGCCCTCACTGAGAGACTGACAGGATTACTAAAACTCCCATCCCATGTCGAAGAGTACTACCCTCCATAAGAGACAAAAAAACAACTTCTGACACTTCTCTGTCAACCTCCTGGGACGAAAGGCAAAGAATGACTGGGGGATGAGGGGAGTTGGAGGAGTATTTAAGCCTTTGGCTGGGGTGTCTGACTCCTCCTGGTGGCCAGGTTCTTATTTTCCAAAAGTAATGAATGCAGCTGTGGACTCTCCATTTATGAAGAAAAGGGAGATTTTTTTTGGATATTTTCTTTAAAAACATCTAGTCCCCTAGGACTAAATATTAGAAGGGATTTAGATCTAAAATTGTACTATGCTAATTTTGACCCCTTTAGCTTGAAAAAAATATAGTATCTACCAATATGTATGAAATAACCATAGCATCCTTGAGATGCATTAGGATAATCTATAGGTTTGTTGTAATCAACTTATATCTTCTTGTATTTTCTTATGTGTAAAGTTCTAAACTTTATTTAACACACTTAGAATTATGATAACAATTTCCTTATGGTTTCTTAATATGTGCTCTTTGATTTTCATAGGTTCCCTTTTTTGTATTTGCTCCTATAATAAACATAATGACTATTAAACATGTATAGAAATGCATATCTTAAAGCAGGGGTCACCAATCTTTCGGACCTCAGGGACCACTAAACTCTTTTGAATCCCGTGGACCACTAACATGATTTTTTGTTAAAAGGTACAAACCTCTATAATGTGCGTGTGTGTGTATGTATGTATATATATATATATATATATATATATATATATATATATATATATATATATATATTTATTTATTAACTAGTATAACCATAGCTAAGTTTACATTATGTATATACTGTATTTACAAATTTTTAAGAATTATTTTTTGGGATTTAACTAATTGACAGAACTGAGGGAATACTTCCAAATGACAGATGAAGGGCGAGTGCCAACTTTTGTGCTGCAAATAGAGAGGCAGAAAGAGATTTTTTTTTTTTTTAGATTTTCTTTTTATATAGCGCCAGGTAAGAGGAGTTAAAAATACAATCTAGCTACGCAAGTTGTGCAGTACTACGCAACGTGTGTAGGGAGATTGTAATTTAACTCCTCCTCCGTCAGTTTTCAGTGATATCCAGCCAGGCACTGTAGGGAGTTGCGGCACGACGGGGGTGACACCTTGAGACAGAAGGTCTGGCCTTAAAGGAAGTGGCCAAGGTTGGCAACTGGACATCCAAACAAGATCCGCATACCAAAACCTGTGAGGCCATGCTGGTGCTATCAGAAACACATGCGATTGTTCCATTATGATCTTGGAGATCACCCTTGGAAGAAACTGTGGCAGAACAATGTAAGCAGGTTGGTAAAACCAAGGAACTGCTAACACATCCACCATCTCCACCTGAGGATCCCTGGACCTGGAAATATACCTCAGAAGCTTCTTGTTTAGATGGGAAGCTATAAGATCTATTTCAGGAAGACCCCACATCTGTACAATCTGTACAATCTGACAAAATACATCTGGATGGAGAGACCACTTCCCTGGATGTAAAAAGACCGACGACTGAGATAATCCGCTTCCCAATTGTCTACAACTGGGATATGCATCGCAGAAATTAGACAGGAGTTGGATTCCGCCCAAAAAAGTATCCAAGATACTTCTTTCATCGCTAAAGGACTGCGAGTCCACCCTGATGATTGACATATGCCACAGTTGTGATATTGTCTGTCTGAAAACAAATGAATGATTCTCTCTTTAATAGAGGCCAAGCCTGAAGAGCCCTGAAAATAGCACAGAGTTCTGAAATATTGATTGGTAACCTCGCCTTTTGAGCATTCCAAACTCCTTGTGCTGTCAGACTCCCAAACAGCTCCCCAACCTGTGAGACTTGCATCTGTTGAAATTACAGTCCAGGAAGGACGAAAAAAAGAGGCCCCTTGAATAATCCGACTATGGTCTAAGCACCAAGTCAGTGAGTTGAGTGTTGGGATCTAAGGATATCATTTGTGATATCCGAGTATAATCCCTGCACCACTAATTCAGCATGCAAAGCTGAAGAGGTCTCATAGGAAAACAAGCAAAGGGTATTGCGTCTGATGCTGCAGTCATGAGACCTAAAACTTCCATGCACATAGCCACTGAAGGGAATGATCGAGACTGAAGGTTTTCGACAAGCAGAAACCAATTACATTAGTCTCTTGTCTGTTAAAGACAGAGTCATGGACACAATCTATCTGGAAACCTAAAAAGGTGACCCTTGTCTGATGAATCAAGAAACTCTTTGATAAATTGATCCTCCAACCATGTCTTTGAAGATACAACACAAGTTGATTTGTGTGATTCTGCTAAATGAAAAGATTGAGCCAGTACCAGGATATCGTCCAAATAAGGAAATACCGCAATACCCTGCTCTCTGATTACAGATAGGGCACCTAGAACCTTTGAAAAGATTCTTGGAGCTGTCGCTAGGCTAAATGGAAGAGCAACAAATTGGTAATGCTTATCTAGAAAAGAGAATCTCAGAAACTGATAGTGGTCTGGATGAATCTGAATGTGAAGATATGCATCCTGTAAGTCTATTGAGAACATGTAATGACCTTGCTGAACAAAGGGCAGAATAGTCCTTATAGTCACTATCTTGAAAGTTAGGACAAATTGATTAAAAAACTTCAGATCCAGAACTGGTTTGAATGAATTTTCCTTCTTCGGGACAATGAATAGATTTGAATAAAAACCCAGACCCTGTTCCAGAAGTGTAACTGGTACAATTACCCCTGAAAGTTCCAGATCTGAAACACACCTCAGAAAGGCCTGAGCTCTCAAAGGATTTGATGGAACGTTAGAGAGAAAAAATCTCCTCACAGGAAGTCTTATTCTGAAACCTATTCGATACCCCTGAGAAACAATATTCTGAATCCAAGAATTCTGAACGGAACCTGCTCAAATGTCTTGAAATAATTTCAATCTGCCCCCCCACCAGTAGAACTGGATTGAGGACCGCACCGTCATGCTGGCTTGGGGGCTGGCTTTGGTTTCTTATAAGGCTTGGATTTATTCCAACTCGAAGATGGCTTCCAAATGGAGCCAGAGTCCTTAGAGGAAGGAGTGTTTTTTTGTTCTCTATTCTGATGAAAGGAACGAAACCGATTAGAAGCTTTAGATTTACCCTTAGACTTTTTATCTTGGGGCAAAAAAACTCCCTTCCCTCTAGTAATAGTGGAAATAATAGAATCCAATTGGGAACCAAATAAATTATTACCCTGGAATGATAGAGATAGCAACCTAGATTTAGATGCCATGTCAGCATTCCATGATTTGAGCCATAAAGCTCTTCTAGCTAAAATAGCCAGAGACATAGATTTAACATCAATCTTGATGATATCAAAAATAGCATCACAGATAAAATGATTAGCATGTTGAAGCAAACTAACAATGCTATGCAAATCAGAATCTTTTTCCTGTTGTGCTAAGCTATCCAACCAAAAAGTTGATGCAGACGCAACATCAGCCATAGAAATGGCAGGTCTGAGACTATAGCCAGAATGTAAATAAGCTTTCCTTAGATAAGATTCAATTTTCCTATCTAAATGATCCTTAAAAGAAGTACTATCTTACATAGGAATAGTAGTATGTTTAGCAAGAGTAGAAATAGCCCCATCAACCTTAGGGACTTTTTCCCAAAACTCTAATTTAGCCACTGGAAAAGGATACAACTTTTTAAACCTTGAAGAAGGAACAAAAGAAGTACCAAGTTTAGACCATTCCTTAGCAATCACATCAGAAATAGCACCAGGAATAGGGAAAAATCTCAGGAGTAGTCACAGGTTTATAGACCGAATTTAAACGTTTACTGGATTTATTATCAAGAGGACCAGACTAGTCAATATCCAAAGTTATCAACACTTCTTTTAACAAGAAACGAATAAACTCAATCTTAAAAAATATAAGATGATTTATCAGTGTCAATGTCTGAAGTAGGATCTTCTGAATCAGAGAGATCCTCATCAGAGGTGGATATATCAGTATGTTGCCGGTCATTACAAATTTCATCAGTAGTATGAGAAGTTTTAAAAGACCTTTTACGTTTATTTGAAGGCAGAATAGCAGACATAGCCTTCTGTATCGCATCAGCAATATAATTTTTCATATCAACAGGGATATCATGTACTTTAGATGTTAAAGGAACAACAGATACTGTACTAGCACTAATAGAAACCTTTTCTGCATGCAAAAGCTTATGACAACTGTTACAAACTACAGCTGGATATATAATCTCCACTAGTTTACAACAGATACACTTAGATTTGGTAGAACTGTGTTCAGGCAGCATGGTTCCTACAGCAACTTCAGCCAAAAAGAAAGAGGTAGCCGTAGCTTTCTGACCCCTATGCTTTCCAGAATAAACAATAAATAATGAAGATGATTGACGGAAATCCTCAGTCGCCTGCAAGTAAAATTTCAAGGCACGGACCACGTCCAGGTTATGCAACTTACGCTCCTTCTTAGAAGAAGGATTAGGACACAATGAAGGAACCACAATTTCCTGATTAATATTCTTATTTGAAACAACCTTAGAAAGGAATCCAGGTTTGGTATGCAAAACCAACTTATCAGAATGAAAGATAAGGCGAATCACATTGTAACGCTAAAAGCTCAGAAACTCTACGAGCAGAAGAAATAGCAACAAAAAATAAAACTTTCCAAGATAACAGCTTAATATCTATGGAATGCATAGGTTCAAACGGAACCCCTTGAAGAACATTAAGAACTAAATTCAAACTCCAGGGCGGAGCAATTGGTCTAAACACAGGCTTAATTCTGGTTAAAGCCTGACAAAAAGACTGAACATCTGCCAAAAGTTTGTGAAGTAAAATTGACAAAGCAGAGATCTGTCCCTTTAAGGAACTTGCTGATAACCCTTTCTCCAATCCTTCTTGGAGAAAAGACAGAATCTTGGGAATCCTAACTTTACTCCATGAGTAGCCCTTGGATTCACACCAAAAAAGATATTTACGCCATATCTTATAAAAGATCTTCCTAGTGACAGGCTTACGTGCCTGAATCAAAGTATCAATGACTGCATCAGAGAATCCCCGCTTAGATAAAATCAAGCGTTCAATCTCCAAGCAGTCAGCTGTAGAGAAATTATATTTGAATGTTAGAAAGGACCTATCCACTAGATCTGCATACCAAGTCCTGCATGGCCACGCAGGCGCCATTAGAATTACTGAAGCTCTCTCCTGTTTGATCCGAGCAATCACACGGGGAAGGAGAGGAAACGGTCGAAACACATAAGCTAGGTTGAACGACCAAGGCACTGCCAAGGCATCTACTAGTTCGGCCTGAGGATCCCTCGACCTGGATCCGTATTTTGGGAGCTTGGCATTCTGTAGAGACGCTGTCAGATCCAATTCCGGTCTGCCCCATCGAAGAATCAGAGAGGCAAATACCTCTGGATGGAGTTCCCACTCCCCCGGATGAAAAGCCTGGCGGCTTAAATAATCTGCTTCCCAGTTGTCCACTCCTGGGATGTAGATTGCTGACAGATAACAAGAATGGGTCTCCGCCAATTGAATTATTTTGGATACCTCTATCATCGCTAAGGAACTCCTCGTTCCTCCCTGATGATTGATGTAAGCCACAGTCGTGATGTTGTCCGACTGAAATCTGATGAATTTGGCCGAAACCAACTGAGGCCACGCCTGAAGCGCATTGAATATTGCTCTCAATTCCAGAATATTGATTGGAAGTAGAGACTCCCCCTGAGTCCATACCCCATGAGCCTTTAGGGAATTCCAGACTGCACCCCAGTAGACTGGCGTTCGTTGTCACTATCACCCACGAGGGTCTGCGGAAACACGTTCCTTGGGACAGATGATCCGGCGACAACCACCAAAGAAGAGAGTCTCTGGTCTCTTGATCCAGATTTATCGGAGGAGATACATTTGCATAGTACCTATTCCACTGTCCGAGCATGCACATTTGCAGTGGTCTGAGATGAAACCGATCAAACGGAATGATGTCCATTGCCGCCACCATCAATCCAATTACCTCCATACACTGAGCCACTGATGGCCGAGGATTGGACTGAAGGGCAAGGCATGTATTTAGAATTTTTGACCTCTGTCAGAAATATCTTCATGTCTATAGAATCTATCAGAGTTCCCAAGAAGGGGACCCTTGTCTGTGGAATTAGTGAACCCTTTTCTAGATTCACCTTCCACCCGTGAGTTCTCAGAAAGGACAACACTGTGTCTGTATGAGACTTTGTCAGATGATAAGTTGACGCCTGAATCAAAATATCGTCCAGATAAGGCGCCACTGCTATGCCCCGCGCCTGAGAACCGCCAGAAGGGACCCTAGAACCTTCGTGAAGATCCTGGGTGCTGTGGCCAACCCGAAGGGAAGAGCCAAGAACTGAAAATGTTTGTCCAGGAAGGCAAACCTTAGGAACTGATGATGATCCTTGTGGATAGGAATATGAATTTATGCATCCTTCAAGTCTACGGTAGTCATATATTGCCCCTCCTGGATCATTGGTAAAATTGTTCGGATAGTCTCCATCTTGAACGATGGAACTCTGAGAAACTCGTTTAGACTCTTGAGATCTAAAATGGGTCTGAACGTTCCCTCCTTTTTGGGAACCACGAAAAGATTTGAGTAAAATCCCTGTCCCTGTTCTAGTCTTGGAATGGGACGAATTACTCCCATAGTAGAGAGGTCTTTTATATAATGTAAGAACGCCTCTCTTTTTATCTGGTCTACAGACAATCTTGAAAGAAGAAATCTCCCCCTTGGGAGAAATCCTTTGAATTCCAGTTGATAACCGTGGGTCACAATTTCCAGTGCCCAGGGATCCTGAACATCTCTCGCCCAAGCCTGGACAAAGAGAGAAAGTCTCTGCCCCCTACTAAATCCGGTTCCGGATCGGGGGCCGCCCCTTCATGCTGTCTTGGTAGCAGCAGCGGGCTTCTTGGGTTTTTTACCCTTGTTCCAAGCCAGGTTGGGTCTCCAGATGGACTTGGCCTGAGCAAAATTCCCTTCCTGCTTCGTGGAGGAAGAGGAAGAAGAGGATACTCCTTTAAAGTTCCGAAAGGAACCAAAATTATTTTGTTTACCTTTCATCTCAACAGACTTATCCTTAGGTAGAGCGTGACCTTTACCTCCAGTAATGTCAGAGATAATTTCCTTCAATTCCGGCCCAAATAGGGTCTTACCCTTGAAAGGAATAGCCAAGAGCTTTGACTTAGATGACACATCAGCAGACCACGATTTTAACCATAACGCCCTACGAGCTAGAATGGCAAATCCTGCATTCTTAGCCGCCAATTTAGCAATTTGAAAGGCAGCGTCTGCGATAAAAGAATTAGCTAGCTTGAGAGTCTTAATTCTATCTAAAATGTCCTCTAAAGGTGTCTCAACCTTCAGAGACTCTTCTAGAGCATCAAACTAGAAAGCCGCTGCAGTAGTCACTGGAATAATGCAAGATGTTGGTTGTAAAAGGAAACCCTGATGAATAAATAACTTCTTTAGAAGAACCTCTAATTTTTTATCCATAGGGTCTTTGAAAGCAAAACTGTCCTCAATAGGAATAGTTGTACGTTTAGCCAGGGTATATATAGCTCCCTCCACCTTAGGGACAGTCTGCCAAGAGTCCCGAACATTGTCTGAAATGGGATACATTTTCTTAAAATTAGGAGGGGGAGAAAATGGTATACCCGGTCTTGTCCCACTCCTTCTTAATAATCTCCGAAATTCTCTTAGGAACCGGAAAAACATCAGTGTAAGTGGGTACTTCTAGATATTTGTCCATTTTACACAATTTCTCTGGTGGTACCATAATAGGGTCACAGTCATCCAGAGTCTCTAATACCTCCCAAAGTAACAGGCGGTGTTCTAGCTTAAATTTAAAAGACATGGCGTCTGAATCTGTCTGAGGTAACATACTTCCTGGGTCCGAAAGTTCTCCCTCAGACAAAAGTTCCCTGACCCCCAACTCAGAGCCCTGTGAGAGTACATCAGAAATAACCAACAAAGCGTCAGAGGACTCAGTATTCACATTAAATCCTGTCCTACTGCGTTTACTCTGTAAAGGTAGTTGAAATAACTGCAGCCATATCCTGCAGAGTAAAAGAATTAGATGCATTTGAGGAACTCTGCGTCGCTTGGGTGGGCGTTAATGGTTGTGACACTTGGGGAGAATTAGACGGCATATCCTGATTCTCTTCAGACTGAGAATCATCCTTAGGCATACTTTCTTTACATAAAATATGCTTTTTACATTGTAAGGCCCTTTCATTACAACAGGTACACAAAGTAAGAGGGGGTTCCACAATGGCTTCTAAACACATAGAACAAGGAGTTTCCTCAAGTTCAGACATGTTAGACTAGCAATAGCCACAATAGTCGTAATTAACCTATAATAGTGAATTAAACAAATTTCAGAAAAATATGTACTGCGCCTTTAAATATTAAAAGCGCAACAATTTTACTGTGCAGCACTAAAAAACTATTTTTTGTACTAAATAATCAGTTCAAATTTTTGAAAAATTATTTCAGCAATGGAGCAAAGCTAAATCACCCTGAAAAAAACTTTTTATATATGGAAAAAAACTTTAAACAAGGATAACAGAGCTGTTGCGCCTACCTACCCCCCGGGTACTGCGGATAGAATCAACAACGATCCGATGATTAATTATCCACTTTTGGCCCCACCGCAGCTAATGTCTGCTGCCTTCTAGTCAGGAGAAACTGCGCGCCTGAGCGAGCGAAATAGGCTCCGCCCACCATGGGCGTCATGTTCACAGTCTGTCTAACCGCATGGAAAGCGGTTTACATAGCCATGTGGTCCCCAAGTTTACTTTAAAAACACATTCAATATGCCTGCCTGCTGCCCAAACATGGTAAAAACACAGCAGCCTCTCACAGTGTAAATCCCTTAATAAACATATATACCAAAATGATTATTATGTATGCACCAGTAAAAAAAACACAGCAGCCTCTCCCAGTGTAAATCTCTTAATAAACATATATACCAAAATGATTATTATGTATGCACCAGTAAGATCAGTAACCCATAGTCCCTATATGTCTACTGCTTACCCCTTCCCCTGCAGGGAATGTCAGCCATTTCTGATATAACCAGTCTCCTCAGAAAATAAAAGACTAAACATACCTCAATGCTGCTTGTAGCATGACACCGGTCTCCACACTGAAGATTTCTCTTGCACTACCTTAAGAACTCTGTGGGAACCAGAATGGATCTTAGTAACGTCTGCTAAGATCATCAACCTCATGGGAGAAAAAAGGATCTCTTCATTCCTCTTGGGAATCCAGACTGATAATTTCTCCCTGAGGAAAAAATAGTACACACCGGTACCATTTTAAAACAAAAAATATCTTGAAGAAACTAAAACGAACACCTCACTTTACCTCTTCCTATTACTAACACAGGCAAAGAGAATGACTGGGGGTGGAGGGAAGGGAGGAGCTATATATACAGCTCTGCTGTGGTGCTCTTTGCCACTTCCTGATAGCAGGAGGAAAAATCCCACAAGGATGAAATCCGTGGACTCGTCATATCTTGTAGAAGAAACATGATTCCCATAATGAGACTGTCAGACTGCAAAGGGAAATACACATATACCCGGACTCATGGCAAATATAAGTAAAAACATAATTTATGTAAGAACTTTCCTGATAAATTAATTTCTTTCATATTGGCAATAGTCCATGAGCTGGTGACGTATGGGATATACATTCCTATCAGGAGGGGCAAAGTTTCCCAAACCTCAAAATGCCTATAAATACACCCCCCACCACACCCACAATTCAGTTTAACAAATAGCCAAGAAGTGGGGTGATAAGAAAGGAGCGAAAGCATCAACAAGGAATTGGAATAATTGTGCTTTATACAAAAAAAAATCACAACCACCACAAAAAACAGAATTTATGCTTACCTGATAAATTACTTTCTCTTACGGTGTATCCAGTCCACGGATTCATCCTTACTTGTGGGATATTCTCATTCCCTACAGGAAGTGGCAAAGAGAGCACACAGCAGAGCTGTCCATATAGCTCCCCCTCAGGCTCCGCCCCCCCAGTCATTCGACCGACGGTTAGGAGAAAAAGGAGAAACCATAGGGTGCAGTGGTGACTGTAGTTTTACAAAAATAAATTTGAAACTCACTTAATTGCCAGGGCGGGCCATGGACTGGATACACAATAAGAGAAAGTAATTTATCAGGTAAGCATAAATTCTGTTTCTTTCATGTAATTAGCAAGAGTCCATGAGCTAGTGACGTATGGGATATACATTCCTACCAGGAGGGGCAAAGTTTCCCAAACCTCAAAATGCCTATAAATACACCCCTCACCACACCCACAAATCAGTTTTACAAACTTTGCCTCCTATGGAGGTGGTGAAGTAAGTTTGTGCTAGATTCTACGTTGATATGCGCTCCGCAGCAGGTTGGAGCCCGGTTTTCCTCTCAGCGTGCAGTGAATGTCAGAGGGATGTGAAGAGAGTATTGCCTATTTGAATTCAATGATCTCCTTCTACGGGGTCTATTTCATAGGTTCTCTGTTATCGGTCGTAGAGATTCATCTCTTACCTCCCTTTTCAGATCGATGATATACTCTTATATATACCATTACCTCTACTGATTCTCGTTTCAGTACTGGTTTGGCTTTCTACTACTTGTAGACGAATGTCCTGGGGTAAGCAAGTCTTATTTTCTGTGACACTCTAAGCTATGGTTGGGCACTTTTATATAAAGTTCTAAATATATGTGTTCAAACATTTATTTGCCTTGACTCAGGATGTTCAACATTTCCTTATTTCAGACAGTCAGTTTCATATTTGGGATAATGCATATGAATTAATAAAAAATTTTCTTACCTTAAAATTTGACTTTTTCCCTGTGGGCTATTAGGCTCGCGGGGGGGCTGAAAATGCTTCATTTTATTGCGTCATTCTTGGCGCAGACTTTTTTGGCGCAAATTTTTTTTTCTGTTTCCGGCGTCATACGTGTCGCCGGAAGTTGCGTCATTTTTTTGACGTTTTTTTGCGCCAAAAGTGTCGGCATTCCGGATGTGGCGTCATTTTTGGCGACAAAAGCATTTAGGCGCTAAAAAATATGGGCGTCACTATTGTCTCCTCATTATTTAAGTCTCATTTTTTATTGCTTCTGGTTGCTAGAAGCTTGTTCACTGGCATTTTTTTCCCATTCCTGAAACGGTCATTTAAGGAATTTGATAAATTTTGCTTTATATGTTGTTTTTTCTATTACATATTGCAAGATGTCTCCGATTGTCCCTGAGTCAGAAGCCACTTCTGGAAAAATGCTTAACTGAGTTTCAGTTCTACCAAAGCTAAGTTCATTTATTTTTAATGTTATAAATGTTTATCTTTAGCTATGGTTTGTAATAAGTTATTATGATATACTTTTACATGCAGATTCCATTAGTATTTATGCTTTATACATTTCCATTCTTAAGTACAAGAAATGTTTAGAAGATTTATAAGAAATATTTTTTCTGATTAAGGCTTTGTCTGACTTCGTGCCTTCTAATACAATTTTTAGGTCTTTTTCACTTCTTTTTTAATTATTGAAGTTTCAAATGACCAACAACATACTGATTTATCCTTCTCTGATGATGTTTTTTTCTCTTTCAGAAATTCTCTTCATCGGATATTGACACTAACAAATCTACTTTTTTATATAATTTTTTTATTATTAAAGTACATTTGTTCTTTGTTGAAGAGGTGTTGATTATTTTGGATATTAAGGTAACTAGTTTTTTAAGACTAGCTGACACTATTTCTGCCTTTTTATTCTTCTGTGATTTCAGAGGTTTTCTTTCCAATTCCCCATACTAGGGAATGGAATAGGCTGAGAATTTTATTTTATTTTTTAACTATATTCTTTGTCAGCAGTTAAATTCAATTTGGAGGGTTCTCCAATTTATTGGAGCTATCTCTACTCCTACTAATTATGCTATTGTTTTTATAGCAAAATAGTATTTATTTTCCTTTATATAGTATCTTATTTATGGAAAATTATTTAGTTTCAGGTACTTTTCTTGGTCCTGTGATATTGCAATTGCTTCTTTTTTTCTGTTTACTTTAAGATCAAGTATCAGATTATGATTTATTTTAGCATTGTTAAAGGGACTACATTTACTAGACTAGGTGCTGTTGCATTTGTCTTGTTGTTTTGCATTTTGCAAGTCCTCTTTTGACTGGTCCTTTAAACTGGACTATCATGCTAATGATTTCATTTGTGTCTTCATTTTATTGAATATATTCGCAAATGAGGGTTAATCTATGTCTTTAGCTATTTTAGCTAGAAGAATTTTGTGATTTTTAAAAAAAAAAAGAAAATCCATATTTCTTTTGTTCTAAGATAATCAATTATAATTGGATTCAATTCTTAACTGTTACTATGGGCTTCAAGATTGAGTTCTAAGGCTAAACTTTAAGCTTATACTAGTTTGGTTGTTCTTATTAAGGAACGAATTCCTGAGTTCTTGCCCAAGTAACATGTTTATAATTGGGGTTCGAAATTAGCTCCCTAATATTGCGATGTACGTGCCGTATTCCAGCTTGGCTGGTAAGGGGCAGGTTAAGACTTCTTTGAAATTTATTTGGTTCTATTTTGTCCAAATTTCTTTGATTTTATTCCAGTAAGGATAACACTTTCTTTCAGTGTGTTTCTGTCCTATATATTTTGGATACTGTTGAAGCATGGCTGGGTACCCATGGGGTTCAAGCACTGCTCAGACCTGGAATCTTCTGGGGTATTTCTTCCAGTTCCTTTTCTAGGAACTGGGTTTTGGAGTTTTATTCAAACTATTCTGTCTTTTTTATGGTCATTGATAGCATTATTTGTTTTCATTAGATACAATAAATGCATATTCTTCATTTTTCTGTTTTCATTCAGATTATTTCCTGAGGATGCGGAATCTCATATGTTTCACTTGCTCTTCAGGACATAGTTAGAGGATCTTTTTTCAAAAGCTCTTGATTCCTCACACAAGGGTCACCTTTTTTTAGGTTTCCAGATGGTTTATGTCACTATCTTTGTCTCTATCAGACAAGGGACAATTTGTATTGGGTTCCGTCTGTCGGTACCTTTAGTCTCTATTATTTCCTTCAGTTGCTATATATGCATAGAAGTTTTATCAGCATTGGATTCAATTCCCTTTGCTCATTTTCAATGGAAAGATCCTTTCCAGCTTTTTATGAGTGTTGTTTCTTCAAGAACATGGTTGGAGGATCAATTAACCAAAAAGTTTGTCGATTCCTCAGACAAGAGTAACCTTTTTTAGATTTCCGGATAGATTCAGTGTCCATGACTCTGTCTCTGTTGGACAAGAGACGTCTGAAATTGGTTTCAGCTTATCAAATCCTTCAGTCTCAATCATTCCCTTCGGTAGCCTTATGCATGGAAATTCTAGGTTCTTATGACTGCTGCATTGGACGTGTTCCCCTTTGCTCATTTTCACATGCGACCTCTTCAGCTCTGTATGCTGAACCAGTGGTGCCGGGATTATACAAAGATATCTCATTTAATATCTTTAAAACCGATTGTTTGACACCCTCTGACGTGGTACAGACCACCATCGTTTAGTTCAGGGGGCTTCTTTTTTTCTTCCAACCTGGACTGTGATCTTAACAGATGCAAGTCTGAAAGGTTGGGGAGCTGTATGGGGGTTTCTGACAGCACAAGGGGTTTGGGAAATCTCAGGAGGTGAGATTACCAATCAATATTTTGGAACTCCGTGCAATTTTCAGAGCTCTTCAGTCATGGCCTCTTCTAAAGAGAGAATCGTTCATTTGTTTTCAGACAGACAATGTCACAACTGTGGCATATATCAATCATCAAGGAGGGACTCACAGTCCTCTGGCTATGAAAGAAGTATCTCGAATACTGGTATGGGCGGAGTCCAGCTCCTGTCTAATCTCTGCGGTTCATATCCCAGGTATAGACAATTGGGAAGCGGATTATCTCAGTCGCCAAACGTTATATCCAGGCGAGTGGTCTCTTCATCCAGAGGTGTTTCTTCAGATTGTTCAAATGTGGGGACTTCCAGAAATAGATCTGATGGCTTCTCATCTAAACAAGAAATTTCCCAGGTATCTGTCCAGATCCAGGGATCCTCAGGCGGAAGCAGTGGATGCATTGTCACTTCCTTGGAAGTATCATCCTGCCTATATCTTTCCGCCTCTAGTTCTTTTTCCAAGAGTAATCTCCAAGATTCTGAAGGAATGCTCGTTTTTTCTGCTGGTGGCTCCAGCATGGCCTCACAGGTTTTGGTATGCGGATCTTGTCCGCAAGGCTTCTTGCCAACCGTGGACTCTTCCGTTAAGACCAGACCTTCTGTCACAAGGTCCTTTTTTACCATCAGGATCTCAAATCCTTAAATTTAAAGGTATGGAGATTGAACGCTTGATTCTTAGCCAAAGAGGTTTCTCTGACTCTGTGATTAATACTATGTTACAGGCTCGTAGATCTGTATCTAGGAAGATATATTATCGAGTCTGGAAGACTTACATTTCTTGGTGTTTTTCTCATCATTTTTCCTGGCATTCTTTTAGAATTCCGAGAATTTTACAGTTTCTTCAGGATGGTTTGGATAAAGGTTTGTCTGCAAGTTCCTTGAAAGGACAAATCTCTGCTCTTTCTGTTCTTTTTCACAGAAGGATTGCTATTCTTCCTGATATTCATTGTTTTGTACAAGCTTTGGTTCGTATAAAACCCGTTAAGTCAATTTCTCCTCTTTGGAGTTTGAATTTGGTTCTAGGGGCTCTTCAAGATCCTCCGTTTGAACCTATGCATTCTCTGGACATTAAATTACTTTCTTGGAAAGTTTTTTCTTTTGGCCATCTCTTCTGTTAGAAGAGTTTCTGAATTATCTGCTCTTTCTTGTGAGTCTCCTTTTCTGATTTTTCATCAGGATAAGGCGGAGTTGTGAACTTCTTTTAAATTTTTACCTAAGGTTGTGAATTCTAACAACTTTAGTAGAGAAATTGTGGTTCCTTCATTATGTCCTAATCCTAAGAATTCTAAGGAGAGATCATTGCATTCTTTGGATGTAGTTAGAGCTTTGAAATATTATGTTGAAGCTACTAAGAATTTCCGAAAGACTTCTAGTCTATTTGTTATCTTTTCCGGTTCTAGGAAAGGTCAGAAGGCCTCTGCCATTTCTTTGGCATCTTGGTTGAAATCTTTAATTCATCATGCTTATGTCGAGTCTGGTAAATCTCCACCTCAAAGGATTACAGCTCATTCTACTAGGTCAGTTTCTACTTCCTGGGCGTTTAGGAATGAAGCTTCGATTGATCAGATTTGCAAAGCAGCAACTTGGTCTTCTTAGCATACTTTTTCTAAATTCTACCATTTTGATGTGTATTCTTCTTCTGAAGCAGTTTTTGGTAGAAAAATACTTCAGGCAGCTGTTTCAGTTTGATTCTTCTGCTTATAATTTCAGTTTTCTTCATTATAAGATTTAAACTTTATTTTGGGTGTGGATTATTTTTCAGCGGAATTGGCTGTCTTTATTTCTTCTGTTATGTGTGATCAGTCCACGGGTCATCATTACTTCTGGGATATAACTCCTCCCCAACAGGAAATGCAAGAGGATTCACCCAGCAGAGGTGCATATAGCTCCTCCCCTCTACGTCACTCCCAGTCATTCTCTTGCACCCAACGACTAGATAGGATGTGTGAGAGGACTATGGTGATTATACTTAGTTTTTATAACTTCAATCAAAAGTTTGTTATTTTACAATAGCACCGGAGCGTGTTATTACTTCTCTGGCAGAGTTTGAGGAAGAATCTACCAGAGTTTTTTACTATGATTTTAACCGGAGTAGTTAAGATCATATTGCTGTTTCTCGGCCATCTGAGGGAGGTAAAAGCTTCAGATCAGGGGACAGCGGGCAGATGGATCTGCATTGAGGTATGTAGCAGTTTTTATTTTCTGAATGGAATTGATGAGAAAATCCTGCCATACCGTTATAATGACATGTATGTATACTCTACACTTCAGTATTCTGGGGATGGCATTTCACTGGAATTACTCTGTTAAAAGTACATTAAACCTTTTAATAGGTATTTATTATGTTAAACGTTTTTGCTGGAATGTAGAATCGTTTGCATGTTCTGAGGTACTGAGTGAATAAATGTTTGGGCATTATTTTTCCACTTGGCAGTTTGCTTGTTTTAATTGTGACAGTTTCGTTTCTCTCTCACTGCTGTGTGTGAGGGGGAGGGGCCGTTTTTAGCGCTCTTTGCTACGCATCAAAAATTTCCAGTCAGTTACTCTTGTATTTCCTGCATGATCCGGTTCATCTCTAACAGAAATCAGGGGTCTTCAAACTTCTTTGGAGGGAGGTAGATTCTCTCAGCAGAGCTGTGAGACTTATTTATTGACTGTGATTAAAAGACGTTGCTCTGTAATTTTTATGTTTCAAATTTAATTATTGTTACTTTACTAATGGGAACAAACCTTTGCTAAAAGTTGTGTTGTTTTTCAAGGATTGATGCGATAACTGTTTTTCAGTTCATTATTTCAACTGTCATTTAATCGTTTAGTGCTCCTTTAAGGCACAGTACGTTTTTGTTAAATAAGATTGTAACCAAGTTGCAAGTTTATTGCTAGTGTGTTAAACATGTCTGATTCAGAGGAAGATACCTGTGTCATTTGTTCCAATGCCAAGGTGGAGCCCAATAGAAATTTATGTACTAACTGTATTGATGCTACTTTAAATAAAAGCCAATCTGTACAAATTGAACAAATTTCACCAAACAGCGAGGGGAGAGTTATGCCGACTAACTCGCCTCACGTGTCAGTACCTGCATCTCCCGCCCGGGAGGTGCGTGATATTGTGGCGCCTAGTACATCTGGGCGGCCATTACAGATAACATTACAAGATATGGCTACTGTTATGACTGAAGTTTTGGCTAAATTACCAGAACTAAGAGGCAAGCGTGATCACTCTGGGGTGAGAACAGAGTGCGCTGATAATACTAGGGCCATGTCTGATACTGCGTCACAGCTTGCAGAGCATGAGGACGGAGAGCTTCATTCTGTGGGTGACGGTTCTGATCCAAACAGATTGGATTCAGATATTTCAAATTTTAAATTTAAATTGGAGAACCTCCGTGTATTACTAGGGGAGGTTTTAGCGGCTCTTAATGATTGTAACACTGTTGCAATACCAGAGAAATTGTGTAGGTTGGATAAATACTTTGCGGTACCGGCGAGTACTGACGTTTTTCCTATACCTAAGAGACTAACTGAAATTGTTACTAAGGAGTGGGATAGACCCGGTGTGCCGTTCTCACCCCCTCCAATATTTAGAAAGATGTTTCCAATAGACGCCACCACACGGGACTTATGGCAAACGGTCCCTAAGGTGGAGGGAGCAGTTTCTACTTTAGCTAAGCGTACCACTATCCCGGTGGAGGATAGCTGTGCTTTTTCAGATCCAATGGATAAAAAATTAGAGGGTTACCTTAAGAAAATGTTTGTTCAACAAGGTTTTATATTGCAACCCCTTGCATGCATCGCGCCGATTACGGCTGCGGCAGCATTTTGGATTGAGTCTCTGGAAGAGAACCTTAGTTCAGCTACGCTGGACGACCTTACGGACAGGCTTAGAGTCCTTAAACTAGCTAATTCATTCATTTCGGAGGCCGTAGTACATTTAACCAAACTTACGGCTAAGAACTCAGGATTCGCCATTCAGGCACGTAGGGCGCTGTGGCTAAAATCCTGGTCAGCTGATGTAACTTCTAAGTCCAAATTACTTAATATACCTTTCAAGGGGCAAACTTTATTTGGGCCCGGTTTGAAAGAAATTATCGCTGACATTACAGGAGGTAAGGGCCACGCCCTGCCTCAAGACAAAGCCAAAGCTAAGGCTAGACAGTCTAATTTTCGTCCCTTTCGGAATTTCAAAGCAGGAGCAGCACCAACTTCCACTGCACCAAAACAGGAAGGAGCTGTTGCTCGTTACAGACAAGGCTGGAAACCTAACCAGTCCTGGAACAAGGGCAAGCAGGCCAGGAAACCTGCTGCTGCCCCAAAGACAGCATGAATCGAGGGCCCCCGATCCGGGACCGGATCTAGTGGGGGGCAGACTCTCTCTCTTCGCCCAGGCTTGGGCAAGAGATGTTCAGGATCCCTGGGCGCTAGAGATCATATCTCAGGGATACCTTCTAGACTTCAAATTCTCTCCCCCAAGAGGGAGATTTCATCTGTCAAGGTTGTCAACAAACCAGATAAAGAAAGAAGCGTTTCTACGCTGTGTACAAGATCTGTTATTAATGGGAGTGATCCATCCGGTTCCGCGGTCGGAACAAGGACAAGGGTTTTACTCAAACCTGTTTGTGGTTCCCAAAAAAGAGGGAACTTTCAGGCCAATCTTGGATTTAAAGATCCTAAACAAATTCCTAAGAGTTCCATCGTTCAAAATGGAAACTATTCGGACAATCTTACCCATGATCCAAAAGGGTCAGTACATGACCACAGTGGATTTAAAGGATGCTTACCTTCACATACCGATTCACAAAGATCATTACCGGTATCTAAGGTTTGCCTTCTTAGACAGGCATTACCAGTTTGTAGCTCTTCCATTCGGATTGGCTACGGCTCCAAGAATCTTCACAAAGGTTCTGGGTGCCCTTCTGGCGGTACTAAGACCGCGAGGAATTTCGGTAGCTCCGTACCTAGACGACATTCTGATACAAGCTTCAAGCTTTCAAACTGCCAAGTCTCATACAGAGTTAGTTCTGGCATTTCTAAGGTCGCATGGATGGAAAGTGAACGAAAAGAAGAGTTCTCTCTTTCCTCTCACAAGAGTTCCATTCTTGGGGACTCTTATAGATTCTGTAGAAATGAAGATTTATCTGACAGAAGACAGATTAACAAAGCTTCTAAATGCATGCCGTGTCCTTCATTCCATTCAACTCCCGTCAGTAGCTCAATGCATGGAGGTGATCGGCTTAATGGTAGCAGCAATGGACATAGTACCCTTTGCACGTCTACATCTCAGACCGCTGCAATTGTGCATGCTGAGTCAGTGGAATGGGGATTACTCAGACTTGTCCCCTACTCTGAATCTGGATCAAGAGACCAGAAACTCTCTTCTATGGTGGCTTTCTCGGCCACATCTGTCCAGGGGGATGCCATTCAGCAGGCCGGACTGGACAATTGTAACAACAGACGCCAGCCTACTAGGTTGGGGCGCTGTCTGGAATTCTCTGAAGACTCAGGGACAATGGAATCAGGAGGAAAGTCTCCTGCCAATAAACATTCTGGAATTGAGAGCAGTTCTCAATGCCCTTCTGGCTTGGCCCCAGTTAAAAACTCGGGGGTTCATCAGGTTTCAGTCGGACAACATCACGACTGTAGCTTACATCAACCATCAAGGAGGGACAAGAAGCTCCCTAGCAATGATGGAAGTATCAAAGATAATTCGCTGGGCAGAGTCTCACTCTTGCCACCTGTCAGCAATCCACATCCCGGGAGTGGAGAACTGGGAGGCGGATTTCTTGAGTCGCCAGACTTTTCATCCGGGGGAGTGGGAACTTCATCCGGAGGTCTTTGCCCAAATACTTCGAAGTTGGGGCAAACCAGAGATAGATCTCATGGCGTCTCGCCAGAACGCCAAACTTCCTCGCTACGGGTCCAGATCCAGGGATCCGGGAGCGGTTCTGATAGATGCTTTGACAGCACCTTGGAACTTCGGGATGGCTTATGTGTTTCCACCCTTCCCGCTGCTTCCTCGATTGATTGCCAAAATCAAACAGGAGAGAGCATCAGTGATTCTAATAGCGCCTGCATGGCCACGCAGGACTTGGTATGCAGATCTAGTGGACATGTCATCCTGTCCGCCTTGGTCTCTACCTCTAAGACAGGACCTTCTGATACAGGGTCCATTCAAACATCAAAATCTAACTTCTCTGAAGCTGACTGCTTGGAAATTGAACGCTTGATTTTATCAAAACGTGGTTTTTCTGAGTCGGTTATTGATACCCTGATACAGGCTAGGAAGCCTGTTACCAGAAGGATTTACCATAAGATATGGCGTAAATACCTATACTGGTGCGAATCCAAAGGTTACTCCTGGAGTAAGGTTAGGATTCCTAGGATATTGTCCTTTCTACAAGAAGGTTTAGAAAAGGGTTTATCGGCTAGTTCATTAAAGGGACAGATCTCAGCTCTGTCCATCTTGTTACACAGGCGTCTGTCAGAAAATCCAGACGTCCAGGCCTTTTGTCAGGCTTTAGCTAGGATCAAGCCTGTGTTTAAAACTGTTGCTCCGCCATGGAGTTTAAACCTTGTTCTTAACGTTCTACAAGGAGTTCCGTTTGAACCCCTTCATTCCATTGATATAAAGTTGTTATCTTGGAAAGTGTTATTTTTAATGGCTATTTCTTCGGCTCGGAGAGTCTCTGAGTTATCAGCTTTACATTGTGATCCTCCTTATTTGATTTTTCATTCAGATAAGGTAGTTCTGCGTACAAAACCTGGGTTCTTACCTAAGGTAGTCACTAACAGGAACATCAATCAAGAGATCGTGGTGCCTTCCCTGTGCCCGAATCCTTCTTCAAAGAAGGAACGTCTTCTACACAATCTGGATGTAGTTCGTGCCCTCAAGTTCTACTTGCAGGCAACTAAGGATTTTCGACCAACGTCTTCCCTGTTTGTCGTGTACTCTGGTCAGAGGAGAGGTCATAAGGCTTCGGCTACCTCTCTCTCCTTCTGGCTTCGTAGCATAATTCGTTTAGCCTATGAGACTGCTGGACAGCAGCCTCCTGAAAGAATTACAGCTCATTCTACTAGAGCTGTGGCTTCCACTTGGGCCTTTAAGAATGAGGCCTCTGTTGAACAGATTTGCAAGGCTGCAACTTGGTCTTCGCTTCATACTTTTTCCAAATTTTACAAATTTGACACTTTTGCTTCTTCGGAGGCTATTTTTGGGAGAAAGGTTCTTCAGGCAGTGGTTCCTTCTGTATAATGAGCCTGCCTATCCCTCCCGTCATCCGTGTACTTTTGCTTTGGTATTGGTATCCCAGAAGTAATGATGACCCGTGGACTGATCACACATAACAGAAGAAAACATAATTTATGCTTACCTGATAAATTCCTTTCTTCTGTTGTGTGATCAGTCCACGGCCCGCCCTGTTTTTTAAGGCAGGTAAATATCTTTTAAATTATACTCCAGTCACCACTTCACCCTTGGTTTCTCCTTTCTCGTTGATTCTTGGTCGAATGACTGGGAGTGACGTAGAGGGGAGGAGCTATATGCAGCTCTGCTGGGTGAATCCTCTTGCATTTCCTGTTGGGGAGGAGTTATATCCCAGAAGTAATGATGACCCGTGGACTGATCACACAACAGAAGAAAGGAATTTATCAGGTAAGCATAAATTATGTTTTTATCCCTCCCTCTCTAGTGACTCTTGCGTGGAAGTTCCACATCTTGGGTAGTCATTATCCCATACGTCACTAGCTCATGGACTCTTGCTAATTACATGAAAGAAAACATAATTTATGTAAGAACTTACCTGATAAATTAATTTCTTTCATATTAGCAAGAGTCCATGAGGCCCACCCTTTTTTGTGGTGGTTATGATTTTTTTGTATAAAGCACAATTATTCCAATTCCTTGTTTTTTATGCTTTCGCACTTTTTTCTTATCACCCCACTTCTTGGCTATTCGTTAAACTGATTTGTGGGTGTGGTGAGGGGTGTATATATAGGAATTTTGAGGTTTGGGAAACTTTGCCCCTCCTGGTAGGAATGTATATCCCATACGTCACTAGCTCATGGACTCTTGCTAATATGAAAGAAATGAATTTATCAGGTAAGTTCTTACATAAATTATGTTTTTCTCTTACTTGATATATCCAGTCCACGGATTCATCCTTACTTGTGGGATACCAATACCAAAGCTTTAGGACACGGATGAAGGGAGGGAACAAGTCAGGTAACCTAAACGGAAGGCACCACTGCTTGCAAAACCTTTCTCCCAAAATATAGCCTCCGAAGAAGCAAAAGTATCGAATTTGTAAAATTTGGCAAAAGTATACAGTTAAGACCAAGTCGCTGCCTTACAAATCTGTTCAACAGAAGCCTCATTCTTGAAGGCCCATGTGGAAGCCACAGCTCGGGTGGAATGAGCTGTAATTCGTTCAGGAGGCTGCTGTCCAGCAGTCTCATAAGCCAATCGGATGATGCTTTTCAGCCAGGAGAGGTAGCAGTCGCTTTCTGACCTCTCCTCTTACTAGAATAGACAACAAACAAGGATGATGTTTGTCTGAAATCTTTAGTTGCTTTTAAATAGAATTTTAAAGCCCGAACCACATCAAGAATGTGTAATAGTCGTTCCTTCTTCGAAACTGGATTAGGACACAGAGAAGGAACAATGATTTCCTGGTTAATATTCTTATCAGAAACAACTTTCGGAAGAAAACCAGGTTTGGTACACAAAACAACCTTATCTGCATGGAACACCAGATAGGGTGAATCACACTGCAAAGCAGACAATTCTGAAACTCTCCGAACAGAAGAGATAGCTACCAAAAACAAAACCTTCCAAGATAATAACTTAATATCTATGGAATGTAAAGGTTCAAACGGAACCCCTTGAAGAACTGAAAAAACTAAATTAAGACTCCATGGAGGAGCACCAGGTTTATAGACGGGCTTGATTCTAACTAAAGCCTGTGCAAACGCCTGAACGTCTGGTACTGCTGCCAGCCGCTTGTGTAACAGGATAGACAGAGCAGATATCTGTCCCTTTAAGGAACTAGCTGACAATCCTTTCTCCAATCCTTCTTGGAGAAAAGACAAAATCCTGGGAATCCTAACTTTACTCCACGAGTAACCCTTGGATTCACACCAACAAAGATATTTCCGCCATATCTTATGGTAAATTTTCCTGGTGACAGGCTTTCTGGCCTGGATTAAAGTATAAATAACTGATTCAGAGAACCCACGCTTAGCTAGAATTAAGCGTTCAATCTCCAAGCAGTCAGATGCAGAGAAACTAGATTTGGATGCTTGAATGGACCCTGTATTAGAAGATCCTGCCTCGATGGCAGTTTCCATGGTGGAACCGATGACATGTCCACTAGGTCTGCATACCAAGTCCTGCGTGGCCACGCAGGCGCTATCAGAATTACCGAAGCCTTCTCCTGTTTGATTCTCGCTACTAGCCGAGGGAGAAGAGGAAACGGTGGAAAGACATAAGCTAGACTGAAGGACCAAGGCGCTACTAGAGCATCTATCAATGCCGCCTTGGGATCCCTGGACCTGGATCCGTAAAGGGGAAGTTTGGTGTTCTGACAGGACGCCATCAGATCCAATTCCGGAATGCCCCATAGCTGGGTCAGCTGAGCAAAAACCTCCGGGTGGAGTTCCCACTCACCCGGGTGAAAAGTCTGACGACTCAGAAAATCCGCCTCCCAGTTGTCTACTCCTGGGATGTGAATAGCAGATAGGTGGCAGGAGTGATCCTCCACCCATTTGATGAATTTGGCCTCCGCTAGTTGAGGCCATGCCTGGAGCGTATTGAATATCGCTCTCAGTTCCAAAATGTTTATTGGGAGAAGAGATTCTTCCCGAGACCATAGGCCCTGAGCTTTCAGGGAGTCCCAGACCGCACCCCAGCCTAACAGACTGGCATGGGTCGTGACAATGATCCACTCCGGTCTGCGGAAGCACATTCCCTGAGATAGGTGATCCTGAGACAACCACCAGAGAAGAGAGTCTCTGGTTTTCTGGTCCATTTGTATTTGAGGAGACAAATCTGCATAATCTCCATTCCACTGTTAAAGCATGCACAGTTGTAGTGGTCTGAGATGAATTCGGGCAAAAGGGACAACGTCCATTGCCGCAACCATTAATCCGATTACCTCCACGCACTGAGCCACAGAAGGCCGAGGAATAGAATGAAGAACTCGGCAAGTAGTTAAAAGCTTTGACTTCCTGACCTCTGTCAGAAATATTTTAATTTTTACCGAGTCTATTAGTGTTCCCAGGAAGGGAACCCTTGTGAGCGGGGACAGAGAACTCTTTTCTACGTTCACCTTCCACCCGTGAGACCTTAGAAAGGTCAGAACAATGTCCGTATGAGCCTTGGCTCTGTGAAAAGACGACGCCTGTATTAAGATGTCGTCTAGGTAAGGTGCTACTGCAATGCCCCGCGGTCTTAGTACCGCTAGAAGGGACCCTAGCACCTTTGTGAAAATTCTGGGAGCGGTGGCCAACCCGAAAGGAAGGGCCACGAACTGGTAATGCATGTCCAGAAAGGCGAACCTTAGGAACTGATGATGATGATCTTTGTGGATAGGAATATGTAGGTACGCATCCTTTAGATCCACGGTAGTCATATATTGACCTTCCTGGATCATCGGTAAGATTGTCCGAATGGTTTCCATTTTGAAAGATGGAACTCAGGAATTTGTTTAGAATTTTTAGATCCAGGATTGGGCTGAAAGTTCCTTCCTTTTTGGGAACTACAAACAGGTTTGAGTAAAATCCCAGTCCTTGTTCTGCAATTGGAACTGGGTGCATTACACAGCGTAAGAACGCCTGTTTCTTTGTTTGGTCTGAAGACAAACGAGAAATGTGGAACCTTCCCCTTGGAGGAGAGTCCTTGAATTCTAGAAGATACCCCTGAGCAACAATTTCTAATGCCCAGGGATCTGGAACATCTCTTGCCCAAGCCTGAGCAAAGAGAGAAAGTCTGCCCCCTACCAGATCCGGTCCCGGATCGGGGGCTACCCTTTCATGCTGTCTTGGTAGCAGCCGCAGGCTTCTTGGTCTGCTTACCCTTGTTCCAGCCCTGCAAAGGCTTCCAGGTTGCTTTGGGCTGGGAAGCGTTACCCTCCTGCTATGCAGTTGCAGAGATTGAAGCAGGTCCGCTCCTGAAGTTGCGAAAGGAGCGAAAATTAGCCTTGTTTTTGGCCTTAAACGGTCTATCTTGTGGAAGAGCATGGCCCTTTCCCCCAGTGATATCCGAAATAATTTCTTTCAATTCTGGGCCGAATAGGGTCTTTCCCTTGAAAGGAATATTTAATAGTTTTGTTTTGGACGACACGTCAGCCGACCACAATTTGAGCCAAAGCGCTCTCTGCGCCATCATGGCAAAACCAGAATTTTTCGCCGCTAACTTAGCTAATTGGAAAGAGGCATCTGTGATAAAGGAATTAGCCAGCTTTAGAGCATGAATTCTATTCATGACTTCGTCATATGAAGTCTCTCTCTGGAGCGACTCCTCCAGTGCCTCAAACCAGAAAGCTGCTGCAGTAGTTACAGGAATAATGCAGGCAATCGGTTGAAGAAGGAAACCTTGTTGAACAAATATTTTCTTTAGTAAACCTAATTTTTTATCCATAGGATCTTTGAAAGCACAACTGTCTTCTATTGGCATGGTTGTGCGCTTGGCTAGTGTTGAAACCGCTCCCTCTACCTTAGTGACCGTCTGCCACGCGTCCCGCCTGGGGTCATTTATGTTCCGATCAGCCAATAGAATGCGAGCTCAATCTGATTGGCTGATTGGATCAGCCAATCGGATTGAACTTGAATCTGATTGGCTGATTCAATCAGCCAATCAGATTTTTTTAACTTAATTCCAATTGGCTGATAGAATCCTATCAGCCAATCGGAATTCGGCGGACGCCATCTTGGATGACGTCATTTAAAGGTACCTCATTCCAAGTTCAGCAGTCGGCCGGGATGGATGCTCCGCGGCGGCGGAGCGAAGAAAGAAGATTGAAGATGCCGCCGGAAGAATGAAGACTTTGCTGCCGCTTGGAGGAAGACGTCGCCGGAGGAAGAATTCTTCTTTGCCGCTTGGAGGATGACATCGCCGGAGGAAGAATTCTTCTTTGCCGCTTGGAGGAAGACATCGCCCGGATCGGATCAGGAGTTCGGCCCGGTGTGGTGAAGACAAGGTAGGGAGATCTTCAGGGGGGTAGTGTTAGGCTTTTTTAAGGGGGGTTTGGGTGGGTTTAGAATAGGGGTATGTGGGTGGTGGGTTGTAATGGGGGGGGGGGGTATTGTATTTGTTGTATGCAAAAGAGCTGAATTCTTTGGGGCATGCCCCACAAAAGGCCCTTTTAAGGGCTGGTAAGGTAAAGAGCTTTGAAATTTGTTTAATTTAGAATAGGGCAGGGAATTTTTTTTATTTTGGGGGTTTATTATTTTATTAGGGGGCTTAGAATAGGTGTAATTAGCTTAAATATCTTGTAATCTTTTTTTAATTTTTTGTAATTTAGTGTTTTTTTTTTTTGTAATTTAGTTTAGTTAATTTAATTGTATTTTTAGATAGATGTTTGTAGTTTATTAAATTTATTGATAGTGTAGGTGTATTTGTAACTTAGGTTAGGATTTATTTTACAGGTAATTGGGTAATTATTTTAACTAGGTAGATATTAAATAGTTAATAACTATTTAATATCTATTATACCTAGTTAAAATAATTAACAATTTACCTGTAAAATAAATATTAACCCTAACATAGCTACAATGTAATTATTAATTATATTGTAGCTATCTTAGGGTTTATTTTATAGGTAAGTATTTAGATTTAAATAGGAATATTTTAGTTTATAAATGAATTAGATTAATTTAATATAAATTTAGTTAGGGGTGTTAGGGTTAGATAGAGTTAATATAGTTAATATAAATACTATAGTAACCCTAATATAATTAGGGTTAATATAGTTAATATATATAATGTAATAACTATATTAACTATAATATACTTAGGGTTAATATAGATAATATAGCTGGCGGCGGGGTAGGTAGATTAAATTAGGGGTTATTTTAATAGAGATGGCGGCGGTGTAAGGGGCTTACATTAGGGGTTAATAATATTAATATAGCTGGCGGCGGTATAGGGGGATTAGATTAGGGGTTAATAATTTTTATATAGGTGGCGGCGGTGTAAGGGGTCAGATTAGGGGATAGATAAGGTAGATGGCGGCGGTTTTAGAGGCTCACAGTAGGGGGTTAGTTTATGTAGATGGCGGCGGGGTCCGGGAGCGGCGGTTTAGGGGGTAATAACTTTATTAGGGATTTCGGGGGGGGGGGGGGGGGGATCGCGGTTGACAGGGAGATAGATATTGCGCATGCGTTAGGTGTTAGGTTTAATTTAGCAGATCGCGGTTGACAGGGAGATAGACATTGCGCATGCGTTAGGTTTATTTTCTAGTTAGTTTAGGGAGTTACGGGGCTCCAATAGTCAGCGTAAGGCTTCTTACGGCTGCTTTTTGTGGCGAGGTGAAAATGGAGTAAGTTTTCTCCATTTTCACCACGTAAGTCCTTACGCTGCATATTGGATACCAAACTGCGCGGGTTTGGTATACCTGCCTATGGCCCAAAAAACTGCGGGCGACGGCAGAAATATACGGGCGTAACTTCTAGGTTACGCCGTATATAGGATACCAAACCCGCGCAAATATTGGCGTCGCCGGCTTTTGCGGGCGACGATTTATATCGGATCGACCCCAAGGAATCTGATTCTGCCCGCTGAGAAACCTTTCCTGCGTCAGAAATTTCTCCCTCGGACAGCACATCCCTCACTGCAACTTCAGAGTGTTGTGAGGCTACAACAGATAAATCACCCAAAGCTTCTGATTGCTCATCCTCTGTTCTTAAAAACTGAGCTATCACACTTTTTAGGAAAAACTGGCAGTTTGGATAGAAATGCTGCAAGGGAATTATCCATGACTGCTGCTAATTGTTGCAATGTAATAGGGGCCAATGCGCTAGAGGTACTAGGCATCGCTTGCGCGGGCGTAACTGGTGTCGACACATGGGGAGAGGAAGGAGGACTATCCTCGTTACCTTCCGTTAAAGAATCATCTTGGGCTACATTTTTAAGTGTCACTGCATTGTCTTTAAAATGTTTAGATACCTTAGCACACTTTAAACACAAATGTAAAGGGGGTACCGCCATGGCTTTTAAATACATAGAACAAGGTCTATCAGTAGGCTCAGACAAGTTAAACAGACTTAGACAGCACTCAAATACAGTAAAATACAATTTTTGAAAAAACGGTACTGTGCCTTTAAATAATAAAAAGCGCACACTTTTTTTTACTAAATCTCCAAAAATCATCCAATCTTTATGAAATTTTCACCATATGATCCTAATGCTTTGAAATGATTGCACAGCAAATTTCAAGTCCATTAACCCCTTACTGCCCAAACCGGAGAAATTAAAGCTAAGCACCATGCCACAGCTCCTACCTTCCTTGGGGATTAGTTTTAATCGAAAAACATAATTTATGTAAGAACTTACCTGATAAATTAATTTCTTTCATATTAGCAAGAGTCCATGAGCTAGTGACGTATGGGATATACATTCCTACCAGGAGGGGCAAAGTTTCCCAAACCTCAAAATGCCTATAAATACACCCCTCACCACACCCACAATTCAGTTTAACGAATAGCCAAGAAGTGGGGTGATAAAAAAGTGCGAAAGAATATAAAATAAGGAATTGGAATAATTGTGCTTTATACAAAAATCATAACCACCCTAAAAAAAGGGCGGGCCTCATGGACTCTTGCTAATATGAAAGAAATGAATTTATCAGGTAAGTTCTTACATAAATTATGTTTTCTTTCATGTAATTAGCAAGAGTCCATGAGCTAGTGACGTATGGGATAATGATTACCCAAGATGTGGATCTTTCCACGCAAGAGTCACTAGAGAGGGAGGGATAAAATAAAGACAGCCAATTCCTGCTGAAAATAATCCACACCCAAAATAAAGTTTAATGAAAAACATAAGCAGAAGATTCAAACTGAAACCGCTGCCTGAAGTACTTTTCTACCAAAAACTGCTTCAGAAGAAGAAAATACATCAAAATGGTAGAATTTAGTAAAAGTATGCAAAGAGGACCAAGTTGCTGCTTTGCAAATCTGATCAATCGAAGCTTCATTCCTAAACGCCCAGGAAGTAGAAACTGACCTAGTAGAATGAGCTGTAATCCTTTGAGGCGGAGTTTTACCCGACTCGACATAGGCAAGATGAATTAAAGATTTCAACCAAGATGCCAAAGAAATGGCAGAAGCTTTCTGGCCTTTTCTAGAACCAGAAAAGATAACAAATAAACTAGAAGTCTTTCGGAAAGACTTAGTAGCTTCAACATAATATTTCAAAGCTCTAACAACATCCAAAGAATGCAATGATTTCTCCTTAGAATTCTTAGGATTATGACATAATGAAGGAACCACAATTTCTCTACTAATGTTGTTAGAATTCACAACTTTAGGTAAAAATTCAAAAGAAGTTCGCAACACTGCCTTATCCTGATGAAAAATCAGAAAAGGAGACTCACAAGAAAGAGCAGAAAATTCAGAAACTCTTCTGGCAGAAGAGATTGCCAAAAGGAACAAAACTTTCCAAGAAAGTAATTTAATGTCCAATGAATGCATAGGTTCAAACGGAGGAGCTTGAAGAGCCCCCAGAACCAAATTCAAACTCCAAGGAGGAGAAATTGACTTAATGACAGGTTTTATACGAACCAAAGCTTGTACAAAACAATGAATATCAGGAAGATTAGCAATCTTTCTGTGAAAAAGAACAGAAAGAGCAGAGATTTGTCCTTTCAAGGAACTTGCGGATAAACCTTTATCTAAACCATCCTGAAGAAACTGTAAAATTCTCGGAATTCTAAAAGAATGCCAAGAAAAATGATGAGAAAGACACCAAGAAATATAAGTCTTCCAGACTCTATAATATATCTCTCTGGATACAGATTTACGAGCCTGTAACATAGTATTAATCACAGAGTCAGAGAAACCTCTTTGACTAAGAATCAAGCATTCAATCTCCATACCTTTAAATTTAAGGATTTGAGATCCTGATGGAAAAAAGGACCTTGCGACAGAAGGTCTGGTCGTAGCGGAAGAGTCCACGGATGGCAAGAGGCCATCCGGACAAGATACGCATACCAAAACCTGTGAGGCCATGCCGGAGCTACCAGCAGAACAAACGAGCATTCCTTCAGAATCTTGGAGATTACTCTTGGAAGAAGAACTAGAGGCGGAAAGATATAAGCAGGATGATACTTCCAAGGAAGTGATAATGCATCCACTGCTTCCGCCTGAGGATCCCGGGATCTGGACAGATACCTGGGAAGTTTCTTGTTTAGATGAGACGCCATCAGATCTATTTCTGGAAGCTCCCACATTTGAACAATCTGAAGAAATACCTCTGGGTGAAGAGACCATTCGCCCGGATGCAACGTTTGGCGACTGAGATAATCCGCTTCCCAATTGTCTATACCTGGGATATGAACCGCAGAGATTAGACAAGAGCTGGATTCCGCCCAAACCAGAATTCGAGATACTTCTTTCATCCCTCCTTGATGATTGATGTATGCCACAGTAGTGACATTGTCTGTCTGAAAACAAATGAACGATTCTCTCTTCAGAAGAGGCCAAGACTGAAGAGCTCTGAAAATTGCACGGAGTTCCAAAATATTGATCGGTAATCTCACCTCCTGAGATTCCCAAACTCCTTGTGCCGTCAGAGATCCCCACACAGCTCCCCAACCTGTGAGACTTGCATCTGTTGAAATTACAGTCCAGGTCGGAAGCACAAAAGAAGCCCCCTGAATTAAACGATGGTGATCTGTCCACCACGTTAGAGAGTGTCGTACAATCGGTTTTAAAGATATTAATTGAGATATCTTTGTGTAATCCTTGCACCATTGATTCAGCATACAGAGCTGAAGAGGTCGCATATGAAAACGAGCAAAGGGGATCGCGTCCGATGCAGCAGTCATAAGACCTAGAATTTCCATGCATAAGGCTACCGAAGGGAATGATTGTGACTGAAGGTTTCGACAAGCTGAAATCAATTTTAGACGTCTCTTGTCTGTTAAAGACAGAGTCATGGACACTGAATCTATCTGGAAACCCAGAAAGGTTACCCTTGTCTGAGGAATCAATGAACTTTTTGGTGAATTGATCCTCCAACCATGATCTTGAAGAAACAACACAAGTCGATTCGTATGAGATTCTACTAAATGTAAAGACTGAGCAAGTACCAAGATATCGTCCAAATAAGGAAATACCACAATACCCTGTTCTCTGATTACAGACAGAAGGGCACCGAGAACCTTCGTAAAAATTCTTGGAGCTGTAGCTAGGCCAAACGGCAGAGCCACAAACTGGTAATGCTTGTCCAGAAAAGAGAATCTCAGGAACTGATAATGATCTGGATGAATCGGAATATGCAGATATGCATCCTGTAAATCTATTGTGGACATAAAATGCCCTTGCTGAACAAAAGGCAAGATAGTCCTTACAGTTACCATTTTGAACGTTGGTATCCTTACATAACGATTCAATATTTTTAGATCCAGAACTGGTCTGAAGGAATTCTCCTTCTTTGGTACAATGAAGAGATTTGAATAAAACCCCAGCCCCTGTTCCAGAACTGGAACTGGCATAATTACTCCAGCCAACTCTAGATCTGAAACACAATTCAGAAATGCTTGAGCTTTCACTGGATTTACTGGGACACGGGAAAGAAAAAATCTCTTTGCAGGAGGTCTCATCTTGAAACCAATTCTGTACCCTTCTGAAACAATGTTCTGAATCCAAAGATTGTGAACAGAATTGATCCAAATTTCTTTGAAAAAACGTAACCTGCCCCCTACCAGCTGAGCTGGAATGAGGGCCGCACCTTCATGTGGACTTAGAAGCAGGCTTTGCCTTTCTAGAAGGCTTGGATTTATTCCAGACTGGAGATGGTTTCCAAACTGAAACTGCTCCTGAGGATGAAGGATCAGGCTTTTGTTCTTTGTTGAAACGAAAGGAACGAAAACGATTATTAGCCCTGTTTTTACCCTTAGATTTTTTATCCTGTGGTAAAAAAGTTCCTTTCCCACCAGTAACAGTTGAGATAATAGAATCTAACTGAGAACCAAATAATTTGTTACCCTGGAAAGAAATGGAAAGTAGAGTTGATTTAGAAGCCATATCAGCATTCCAAGTTTTAAGCCATAAAGCTCTTCTAGCTAAAATAGCTAGAGACATAAACCTGACATCAACTCTGATAATATCAAAAATGGCATCACAGATAAAATTATTAGCATGCTGAAGAAGAATAATAATATTATGAGAATCATGATCTGTTACTTGTTGCGCTAAAGTCTCCAACCAAAAAGTTGAAGCTGCAGCAACATCAGCCAAAGATATAGCAGGTCTAAGAAGATTACCTGAACACAGATAAGCTTTTCTTAGAAAGGATTCAATTTTCCTATCTAAAGGATCTTTAAACGAAGTACCATCTGACGTAGGAATAGTAGTACGTTTAGCAAGGGTAGAAATAGCCCCATCGACTTTAGGGATTTTGTCCCAAAATTCTAATCTGTCAGACGGCACAGGATATAATTGCTTAAAACGTTTAGAAGGAGTAAATGAATTACCCAATTTATCCCATTCTCTGGAAATTACTTCAGAAATAGCATTAGGAACAGGAAAAACTTCTGGAATAACCACAGGAGATTTAAATACCTTATCTAAACGTTTAGAATTAGTATCAAGAGGACCAGAATCCTCTATTTCTAAAGCAATTAGTACTTCTTTAAGTAAAGAACGAATAAATTCCAATTTAAATAAATAACATAATTTATGTAAGAACTTACCTGATAAATTCATTTCTTTCATATTAACAAGAGTCCATGAGCTAGTGACGTATGGGATATACATTCCTACCAGGAGGGGCAAAGTTTCCCAAACCTTAAAATGCCTATAAATACACCCCTCACCACACCCACAAATCAGTTTAACGAATAGCCAAGAAGTGGGGTGATAAGAAAAAAAGTGCGAAGCATATAAAATAAGGAATTGGAATAATTGTGCTTTATACAAAAAAATCATAACCACCACAAAAAAGGGTGGGCCTCATGGACTCTTGTTAATATGAAAGAAATGAATTTATCAGGTAAGTTCTTACATAAATTATGTTTTCTTTCATGTAATTAACAAGAGTCCATGAGCTAGTGACGTATGGGATAATGACTACCCAAGATGTGGATCTTTCCACACAAGAGTCACTAGAGAGGGAGGGATAAAATAAAGACAGCCAATTCCTGCTGAAAATAATCCACACCCAAATAAAGTTTAACAAAAAACATAAGCAGAAGATTCAAACTGAAACCGCTGCCTGAAGAACTTTTCTACCAAAAACTGCTTCAGAAGAAGAAAATACATCAAAATGGTAGAATTTAGTAAAAGTATGCAAAGAGGACCAAGTTGCTGCTTTGCAGATCTGGTCAACCGAAGCTTCATTCCTAAACGCCCAGGAAGTAGATACTGACCTAGTAGAATGAGCTGTAATTCTCTGAGGCGGAATTTTACCCGACTCAACATAGGCAAGATGAATTAAAGATTTCAACCAAGATGCCAAAGAAATGGCAGAAGCTTTCTGGCCTTTCCTAGAACCGGAAAAGATAACAAATAGACTAGAAGTCTTACAGAAAGATTTCGTAGCTTCAACATAATATTTCAAAGCTCTAACAACATTCAAAGAATGCAACGATTTCTCCTTAGAATTCTTAGGATTAGGACATAATGAAGGAACCACAATTTCTCTACTAATGTTGTTGGAATTCACAACTTTAGGTAAAAATTCAAAAGAAGTTCGCAACACCGCCTTATCCTGATGAAGAATCAGAAAAGGAGACTCACAAGAAAGAGCAGATAATTCAGAAACTCTTCTGGCCGAAGAGATGGCCAAAAGGAACAAAACTTTCCAAGAAAGTAATTTAATATCCAATGAATGCATAGGTTCAAATGGAGGAGCTTGAAGAGCCCCCAGAACCAAATTCAAACTCCAAGGAGGAGAAATTGACTTAATGACAGGCTTTATACGAACCAAAGCTTGTACAAAACAATGAATATCAGGAAGAATAGCAATCTTTCTGTGAAAAAGAACAGAAAGAGCAGAGATTTGACCTTTCAAGGAACTTGCGGACAAACCCTTATCTAAACCATCCTGAAGAAATTGTAATATTCTCGGTATTCTAAAAGAATGCCAAGAAAAATGATGAGAAAGACACCAAGAAATATAAGTCTTCCAGACTCTATAATATATCTCTCTGGATACAGATTTACGAGCCTGTAACATAGTATTAATCACAGAGACAGAGAAACCTCTTTGACCAAGAATCAAGCGTTCAATCTCCATACCTTTAAATTTAAGGATTTCAGATCCTGATGGAAAAAAAGGACCTTGAGACAAAAGGTCTGGTCTTAACGGAAGAGTCCACGGTTGGCAAGAGGCCATCCGGACAAGATCCGCATACCAAAACCTGTGAGGCCATGCCGGAGCTACCAGCAGAACAAACGAGCATTCCTTCAGAATCTTGGAGATTACTCTTGGAAGAAGAACTAGAGGCGGAAAGATATAGGCAGGATGATACTTCCAAGGAAGTGAAAATGCATCCACTGCCTCCGCCTGAGGATCCCGGGATCTGGACAGATACTTGAGAAGTTTCTTGTTTAGATGAGAAGCCATCAGATCTATTTCTGGAAGTTCCCACATTTGAACAATCTGAAGAAATACCTCTGGGTGAAGAGACCATTCGCCCGGATGCAACGTTTGGCGACTGAGATAATCCGCTTTCCAATTGTCCATACCTGGGATAGAAACCGCAGAGATTAGACAGGAGCTGGATTCCGCCCAAACCAAAATTCGAGATACTTCTTTCATAGCCAGAGGACTGTGAGTCCCTCCTTGATGATTGATGTATGCCACAGTTGTGACATTGTCTTATCTGAAAACAATGAACAACTCTCTCTTCAGAAGAGGCCAAGACTGAAGAGCTCTGAAAATTGCACGGAGTTCCAAAATATTGATCGGAAATCTCACCTCCTGAGATTCCCAAACCCCTTGTGCCGTCAGATACCCCCACACAGCTCCCCAACCTGTAAGACTTGTATCTGTTGAGATTATAGTCCAGGTCGGAAGAACAAAGAAGCCCCCTGAACTAAACGATGGTGATCTGTCCACCATGTCAGAGAGTGTCGTAAAATCGGTTTAAAGATATTAATTGAGATATCTTTGAGTAATCCCTGCACCATTGGTTCAGCATACAGAGCTGAAGAGGTCGCATGTGAAAACGAGCAAAGGAGATCGCATCTGATGCGGCAGTCCTAAGACCCAACATTTCCATGCATAAGGCTACCAAAGGGAATGATTGTGACTGAAGGTTTTGACAAGCTGATATCAATGTTAAACTTCTCTTGTCTGACAAGGACAGAGTCATAGACACTGAATTTATCTAGAAACCTAAAAAGGTTACCCTTGTCTGAGGAATCAATGAACTGATTGGTAAATTGATCCTCCAACCATGAACTTGAAGAAACAACACAAATCGATTCGTATGAGATTCTTCGAAAATGAGAAGACTGAGCAAGTACCAAGATATCGTCCAAATAAGGAAATACCAAAACCCTATTCTCTGATTACAGAAAGAAGGGCACCGAGAACCTTTGAAAAAAATTCTTGGAACTGAGGCTAGGCCAAACAGTAGAGCCACAAAACTGGTAATGCTTGTCTAAAAAGAGAATCTCAGACACTAAAAGTGATCTGGATGAATCGGAATATGCAGATACACATCCTGTAAATCTATTGTAGACATATAATGCCCTTGCTAAACAAAAGGCAGGATAGTCCTACAGTAACCATCTTGAATGTTGGTATCCTAACATAACGATTCAATAGCGATAGATCCAGAACTGGTCTGAAGGAATTGACCTTCTTTGGTACAATGAAGAGATAAAAATAAAACCCCAGCCCCTGTTCCAGAACTGGAACTGGCATAAATACTCCAGCCAACTCTAGATCTGAAACACATTTCAGAAATGCTGAGCCTTGCTGTGTCAACTGGGACACGGGAAAGAAAAGAATCTCTTAGCAGGAGGCCTTAACTTGAAGCCAATTCTGTACCTTTCTGAAACAATGTTTCTGAAACCAGAGATTAAGAACGGAATTGATCCAAATTTCTTTGAAGAAAACGTAATCTGCCCCATACCAGCTGAGCTGGAATAAGGGCCGCACCTTCATAGGTACTTAGGAGCTGACTATAGGTTTCTATAAGGCTTGGATATATTCCAAACTGGAAATAGTTTCCAAACTGATACCGCTCCTGAGGATGAAGGATCAGGCTTTTGTTCCTTGTTGTGAGGAAAGGAACGAAATGATTATTTACCCTGGAAAAAAAGGGAAAGCAAAGTTGACTTAGAAGACATGTCAGCATTCCAAGTTTAATTCATAAAGCTTTTCTAGCTAAAATAGCTAGAGACATATACCTGACATCAACTCTAATGATATCAAAAGATGGTATCACCAATAAAATAATTAGCATGTTATAGAATAATAATAATGCTATAAAATTATGATCTGTTACTTGTTGCGCTAAAGCTTCTAACCAAAAAGTTGAAGCTGCAGCAACATCCGCTAAAAATATAGCAGGTCTAAGAAGATTACCTGAACATAAGTAAGCTTTTCTTAGAAAAGATTCAATTTTCCTATCTAAAGGATCCTTAAATGAAGTACTATCTGCCATAGGAATAGTAGTACATTAGCAGGAGTAGAGACAGCCCCATAACCTTAGGGATTTTTGTCCCAAAAAACTCTAATCTGTCAGATGGCACAGGATATAATTTGCTTAAACGTCTAGAAGGAGTAAATAAATTACCCAAATTATTCCATTCCCTGGAAATTACTTCAGAAATAGCATCAGGGAGATAAAACACTTCTGGAATAACTACAGGAGATCTAAAAACCTTATTTAAACGTTTACATTTAGTATCAAGAGGACCAGAATCCTCTATTTCTAATGCAAATAACACTTCTTTAAGTAAAGAACGAATAAATTCCATCTTGAACAAATACAAAGATTTATCAGCATCAACCTCTGAGACAGAAACCTCTGAACCAGAAGAACCATTATCAGTATCAGAATGATGATGTTCATTTAAAAATTCATCTGAAAAAAAGAGAAGTTTTAAAAGACTTTTATGTATACTAGAAGGAGAAATAACAGACATAGCCTTCTTAATGGATTTAAAAAATAAAATCTCTTATGTTATCAGGAACACTCTGAAAATTAGATGTTGACGGACAGCAACAGGTAATGTAATAGTACTAAAGGAAATTTTATCTGCATTAATAAGTTTGACATGACATGCAATACAAATAACAGCTGGAGAAACAGATACCAAAAGTTTATAGCAGACTTAGCACAGTGATTTTCCTGTAGTATCTTCTGACTCAGTTGCAACGTGGAACATCTTGCAATATGTAAAAGAAAAAAACAACATATAAAGCAAAATTGATCAAATTCCTTAAATGACAGTTTCAGGAATGGGAAAAAAATGCCAGTGAACAAGCTTCTAGCAACCAGAAGCAATAAATAATGAGACTTAAATAATGTGGAGACAAAAATGACGCCCATATTTTTTAGCGCCAAAAAAGACGCCCACATTATTTGGCGCCTAAATGCTTTTGGCGCCAAAAATGACGCCACATCCGGAACGCCGACATCTTTGACGCAAAATAACGTCAAAAAATGACGCAACTTCCGGCGACACGTATGACGCCGGAAACGGAAAAGAATTTTTGCGCCAAAAAAGTCCGCGCCAAGAATGACGCAATAAAATGAAGCATTTTCAGCCCCCGCGAGCCTAACAGCCCACAGGGAAAAAAGTCAAATTTTTGAGGTAAGAAAAAATATGATAATTCAATGCATAATCCCAAATATGAAACTGACTGTCTGGAAATAAGGAAAGTTGAACATTCTGAGTCAAGGCAAATAAATGTTTGAATACATATATTTAGAACTTTATAAATAAAGTGCCCAACCATAGCTTAGAGTGTCACAGAAAATAAGACTTACTTACCCCAGGACACTCATCTACATGTTTGTAGAAAGCCAAACCAGTACTGAAACGAGAATCAGTAGAGGAAATGGTAAATATAAGAGTATATCGTCGATCTGAAAAGGGAGGTAAGAGATGAATCTCTACGACCGATAACAGAGAACCTTATGAAATAGACCCCGTAGAAGGAGATCACTGCATTCAATAGGCAATACTCTCTTCACATCCCTCTGACATTCACTGCACGCTGAGAGGAAAACCGGGCTCCAACTTGCTGCGGAGCGCATATCAACGTAGAATCTAGCACAAACTTACTTCACCACCTCCCTTGGAGGCAAAGTTTGTAAAAACTGATTTGTGGGTGTGGTGAGGGGTGTATTTATAGGCATTTTAAGGTTTGGGAAACTTTGCCCCTCCTGGTAGGAATGTATATCCCATACGTCACTAGCTCATGGACTCTTGTTAATTACATGAAAGAAATGAAGATTTATCAGCATCAATCTCTGAGACAGAATCCTCTGAACCAGAAGAGTCATCAGAATCAGAATGATGATGTTCATTTAAAAATTCATCTGTAGAGAGAGAAGTTTTAAAAGATTTTTTATGTTTACTAGGAGAAATAACAGACATAGCCTTCTTGATGGATTCATTAACAAAATCTCTTATGTTATCAGGAACATTCTGCACCTTAGATGTTGAAGGATCTGCAACAGGCAATGGTACATTACTAAAGGAAATATTATCAGCTTTAACAAGTTTGTCATGACAATTAATACAAACAACAGCCGGAGGAATAGCTACCAAAAGTTTACAGCAGATACACTTAGCTTTGGTAGTTCCAGCACTAGACAGCGATTTTCCTGAAGTATCTTCTGACTCAGATGCAACGTGAGACATCTTGCAATATGTAAGAGAAAAAACAACATATAAAGCAAAATTGATCAAATTCCTTAAATGACAGTTTCTGGAATGGGAAAAATGCCAATAAACAAGCTTCTAGTAACCAGAAGCAAAGAAAAAATGAGACTGAAATAATGTGGAGACAAAAGAGACGCCCATATTTTTTGGCGCCAAATAATACGCCCACATTATTTGGCGCCTAAATGCTTTTTGGCGCCAAAAATGACGCCACATCCGGAACGCCAACATTTTTTGGCGCAAAAAAGACGTCAAAAAAATGACGCAACTTCCGGCGACACGTATGACGCCGGAAACAGAAAAGATTTTTTGCGCCAAAAAGTCCGCGCCAAAAATGACGCAATAAAATGAAGCATTTTCAGCCCCCGCGAGCCTAACAGCCCACAGGGAAAAAAAGTCAAATTTTTAAGGTAAGAAAAAATGATTGATTCAAATGCATTATCCCAAATATGAAACTGACTGTCTGAAAATAAGGAATGTTGAACATTCTGAGTCAAGGCAAATAAATGTTTGAATACATATATTTAGAACTTTATAAACAAAGTGCCCAACCATAGCTTAGAGTGTCACAGAAAATAAGATTTACTTACCCCAGGACACTTATCTACATGTTTGTAGAAAGCCAAACCAGTACTGAAACGAAAATCAGCAGAGGTAATGGTATATAAATAAGAGTATATCGTCGATCTGAAAAGGGAGGTAAGAGATGAATCTCTACGACCGATAACAGAGAACCTATGAAATAGACCCCGTAGAAGGAGATCACTGCATTCAAATAGGCAATACTCTCCTCACATCCCTCTGACATTCACTGCACGCTGAGAGGAAAACCGGGCTCCAACTTGCTGCGGAGCGCATATCAACGTAGAATCTAGCACAAACTTACTTCACCACCTCCATAGGAGGCAAAGTTTGTAAAACTGAATTGTGGGTGTGGTGAGGGGTGTATTTATAGGCATTTTGAGGTTTGGGAAACTTTGCCCCTCCTGGTAGGAATGTATATCCCATACGTCACTAGCTCATGGACTCTTGCTAATTACATGAAAGAAATAAGCCTCTCTGAAGTCCTCAAGTAATCTCTGGACTCTTCACATGGAGCTGCATGAAGCTGTCTGTAAAATCAACTGCGCAACTGAGGCGCGAATTTCAGGCCCTCTCCCTCTTCACTCTGGGGATGTGGGGCCTTCCCAAGCCAAAATAGGTGTCTAAATAGATGCCATGCGGAATAAACCCCAAAAAAGTGTTTCAAATGTAATATAAACTTGTATAAATATCAGATTTAGTTAAAAGATAATCGATTGCCCCTTAACAGTGTCCACCAGTGTTTGAGCCCTTTCAAATAAGCCTTCCTTCTATACTAAGTCTCAGAATATGGCTTACCTTTCCCACATGGGGATTCTTGTCAGTCTTCTAGCATTACTAAGTCTTGACTAGAAAAAATGACTGAAACATACCTCAAAGCAGTTAAGCCTGCAAACTGTTCCCCCCAACTGAAGTTTTCTGATGTTCAACAGTCCTGTGTGGGAACAGCAGTGGATTTTAGTTACAACATGCTAAAATCATTTTCCTCTCAGCAGAAATCTTCATCACTTTCTGCCACAGAGTAAATAGTACAAACCGGCACTATTTTAAAATAAACTTTTGATTGAAGAAATAAAAACTACAAATCTAACACCACATTCACTTAACCCTCCCGTGGAGATGCTACTTGTTAGAGCGGCAAAGAGAATGACTGGGGGGGCGGAGCCTGAGGGGGAGCTATATGGACAGCTCTGCTGTGTGCTCTCTTTGCCACTTCCTGTAGGGAATGAGAATATCCCACAAGGATGAATCCGTGGACTGGATACACCAAGTAAGAGAAAAGGGTGGGCCTCATGGACTCTTGCCAATATGAAAGAAATGAATTTATCAGTTAAGTTCTTACATAAATTATGTTTTCTTTCATGTAATTGGCAAGAGTCCATGAGCTAGTGACGTATGGGATAGCAAATACCCAAGATGTGGAACTCCACGCAAGAGTCACTAGAGAGGGAGGGATAAAAATAAAAAATAAAGACCAAGTTGCTGCTTTGCAAATCTGATCAACAGAAGCTTCATTCTTAAAAGCCCAGGAAGTAGAAGCTGACCTGGTAGAATGAGCCGTAATCCTCTGAGGCGGGGATTTACCCGACTCCAAATAAGCATGATGAATCAAAAGCTTTAATCAAGAAGCCAAAGAAATGGCAGAAGCTTTCTGACCTTTCCTAGAACCAGAAAAGATAACAAATAGACTAGAAGTCTTTCTGAAATATTTAGTAGCTTCAACATAATATTTCAAAGCTCTTACCACATCCAAAGAATGCAAAGATCTTTCCAAAGATTTCTTAGGATTAGGACACAATGAAGGGACAACAATTTCTCTACTAATGTTGTTGGAATTCACAACCTTAGGTAAAAATTGAAATGAAGTCACAAGAAAGAGCAGATAATTCAGAAACTCTTCTAGCAGCCAAAAACATAATTTATGTAAGAACTTACCTGATAAATTCATTTCTTTCATATTAGCAAGAGTCCATGAGCTAGTGACGTATGGGATATACATTCCTACCAGGAGGGGCAAAGTTTCCCAAACCTCAAAATGCCTATAAATACACCCCTCACCACACCCACAATTCAGTTTAACGAATAGCCAAGAAGTGGGGTGATAAGAAAAAAGTGCGAAAGCATATAAAATAAGGAATTGGAATAATTGTGCTTTATACAAAAAAATCATAACCACCACAAAAAAGGGCGGGCCTCATGGACTCTTGCTAATATGAAAGAAATGAATTTATCAGGTAAGTTCTTACATAAATTATGTTTTCTTTCATGTAATTAGCAAGAGTCCATGAGCTAGTGACGTATGGGATAATGACTACCCAAGATGTGGATCTTTCCACACAAGAGTCACTAGAGAGGGAGGGATAAAATAAAGACAGCCAATTCCTGCTGAAAATAATCCACACCCAAAATAAAGTTTAATGAAAAACATAAGCAGAAGATTCAAACTGAAACCGCTGCCTGAAGTACTTTTCTACCAAAAACTGCTTCAGAAGAAGAAAATACATCAAAATGGTAGAATTTGGTAAAAGTATGCAAAGAGGACCAAGTTGCCGCTTTGCAAATCTGATCAACCGAAGCTTCATTCCTAAACGCCCAGGAAGTAGAAACTGACCTAGTAGAATGAGCTGTAATCCTCTGAGGCGGAGTTTTACGCGACTCAACATAGGCAAGATGAATTAAAGATTTCAACCAAGATGCCAAAGAAATGGCAGAAGTTTTCTGGCCTTTCTAGAACCGGAAAAGATAACAAATAAACTAGAAGTCTTTCGGAAAGACTTAGTAGCTTCAACATAATATTTCAAAGCTCTAACAATATCCAAAGAATGCAACGATTTCTCCTTAGAATTCTTAGGATTAGGACATAATGAAGGAACCACAATGTCTCTACTAATGTTGTTGGAATTCACAACTTAGGTAAAAATTCAAAAGAAGTTCGCAACACCGCCTTATCCTGATGAAAAATCAGAAAAGGAGACTCACAAGAAAGAGCAGATAATTCAGAAACTCTTCTGGCAGAAGAGATGGCCAAAAGGAACAAAACTTTCCAAGAAAGTAATTTAATGTCCAATGAATGCATAGGTTCAAATGGAGGAGCTTGAAGAGCCCCCAGAACCAAATTCAAACTCCAAGGAGGAGAAATTGTCTTAATGACAGGCTTTATACGAACCAAAGCTTGTACAAAACAATGAATATCAGGAAGAATAGCAATCTTTCTGTGAAAAAGAACAGAAAGAGCAGAGATTTGTCCTTTCAAGGAACTTGCGGACAAACCCTTATCTAAACCATCCTGAAGAAACTGTAATATTCTCGGTATTCTAAAAGAATGCCAAGAAAAATGATGAGAAAGACACCAAGAAATATAAGTCTTCCAGACTCTATAATATATCTCTCTGGATACAGATTTACGAGCCTGAAACATAGTATTAATCACAGAGTCAGAGAAACCTCTTTGACCAAGAATCAAGCGTTCAATCTCCATACCTTTAAATTTAAGGATTTCAGATCCTGATGGAAAAAAGGACCTTGAGACAGAAGGTCTGGTCTTAACGGAAGAGTCCACGGTTGGCAAGAGGCCATCCGGACAAGATCCGCATACCAAAACCTGTGAGGCCATGCCGGAGCTACCAGCAGAACAAACGAGCATTCCTTCAGAATCTTGGAGATTACTCTTGGAAGAAGAACTAGAGGCGGAAACATATAGGCAGGATGATACTTCCACGGAAGTGATAATGCATCCACTGCCTCCGCCTGAGGATCCCGGGATCTGGACAGATACCTGGGAAGTTTCTTGTTTAGATGAGAAGCCATCAGATCTATTTCTGGAAGTTCCCACATTTGAATAATCTGAAGAAATACCTCTGGGTGAAGAGACCATTCGCCCGGATGCAACGTTTGGCGACTGAGATAATCCGCTTTCCAATTGTCCATACCTGGGATATGAACCGCAGAGATTAGACAGGAGCTGGATTCCGCCCAAACCAAAATTCGAGATACTTCTTTCATAGCCAGAGGACTGTGAGTCCCTACTTGATGATTGATGTATGCCACAGTTGTGACATTGTCTATCTGAAAACAAATGAACAACTCTCTTCAGAAGAGGCCAAGACTGAAGAGCTCTGAAAATTGCACGGACTTCCAAAATATTGATCGGAAATCTCACCTCCTGAGATTCCCAAACCCCTTGTGCCGTCAGATACCCCCACACAGCTCCCCAACCTGTAAGACTTGCATCTGTTGAGATTATAGTCCAGGTCGGAAGAACAAGAAGCCCCCTGAACTAAACGATGGTGATCTGTCCACCATGTCAGAGAGTGTCGTAAAATCGGTTTAAAGATATTAATTGAGATATCTTTGAGTAATCCCTGCACCATTGGTTCAGCATACAGAGCTGAAGAGGTCGCATGTGAAAACGAGCAAAGGAGATCGCATCTGATGCGGCATTCCTAAGACCCAACATTTCCATGCATAAGGCTACCAAAGGGAATGATTGTGACTGAAGGTTTTGACAAGCTGATATCAATGTTAAACTTCTCTATTCTGACAAGGACAGAGTCATAGACACTGAATCTATCTAGAAACCTAAAAAGGTTACCCTTGTCTGAGGAATCAATGAATTGATTGGTAAATTGATCCTCCAACCATGAACTTGAAGAAACAACACAAGTCGATTCGTATGAGATTCTTCGAAAATGAGAAGACTGAGCAAGTACCAAGATATCGTCCAAATAAGGAAATACCAAAACCCTGTTCTCTGATTACAGAAAGAAGGGCACCGAGAACCTTTGAAAAAAATTCTTGGAACTGAGGCTAGGCCAAACGGTAGAGCCAAAAAACTGGTAATGCTTGTCTAAAAAGAGAATCTCAGACACTAAAAGTGATCTGGATGAATCGGAATATGCAGATACACATCCTGTAAATCTATTGTAGACATATAATGCCCTTGCTAAACAAAAGGCAGGATAGTCCTACAGTAACCATCTTGAATGTTGGTATCCTAACATAACTATTCAATAATGATAGATCCGGAACTGGTCTGAAGGAATTGACCTTCTTTGGTACAATGAAGAGATAAAATAAAACCCCAGCCCCTGTTCCAGAACTGGAACTGGCATAAATACTCCAGCCAACTCTAGATCTGAAACACATTTCAGAAATGCTGAGCCTTTGCTGTGTTAACTGGGACACGGGAAAGAAAAAAATCTCTTTGCAGGAGGCCTTAACTTGAAGCCAATTCTGTACCTTTCTGAAACAATGTTCTGAAACCAGAGATTGAGAACGGAATTGATCCAAATTTCTTTGAAGAAAACGTAATCTGCCCCATACCAGCTGAGCTGGAATAAGGGCCGCACCTTCATAGGTACTTAGGAGCTGGCTATAGGTTTCTATAAGGCTTGGATATATTCCAAACTGGAAATAGTTTCCAAACTGATACCGCTCCTGAGGATGAAGGATCAGGCTTTTGTTCCTTGTTGTGAGGAAAGGAACGAAAATGATTATTTACCCTGGAAAGAAAGGGAAAGCAAAGTTGACTTAGAAGACATATCAGCATTCCAAGTTTAATCCATAAAGCTTTTCTAGCTAAAATAGCTAGAGACATATACCTGACATCAACTCTAATGATATCAAAAGATGGTATCACCAATAAAATTATTAGCATGTTATAGAATAATAATAATGCTATAAAATTATGATCTGTTACTTGTTGCGCTAAAGCTTCTAACCAAAAAGTTGAAGCTGCAGCAACATCCGCTAAAAATATAGCAGGTCTAAGAAGATTACCTGAACATAAGTAAGCTTTTCTTAGAAAGGATTCAATTTTCCTATCTAAAGGATCCTTAAATGAAGTACTATCTGCCGTAGGAATAGTAGTACATTAGCAGGAGTAGAGACAGCCCCATAACCTTAGGGATTTTTGTCCCAAAAAACTCTAATCTGTCAGATGGCACAGGATATAATTGCTTAAACATCTAGAAGGAGTAAATAAATTACCCAAATTATTCCATTCCCTGGAAATTACTTCAGAAATAGCATCAGGGAGATAAAACACTTCTGGAATAACTACAGGAGATTTAAAAACCTTATTTAAACGTTTACATTTAGTATCAAGAGGACCAGAATCCTCTATTTCTAATGCAAATAATACTTCTTTAAGTAAAGAACGAATAAATTCCATCTTGAACAAATACAAAGATTTATCAGCATCAACCTCAGACAGAAACCTCTGAACCAGAAGAACCATTATCAGTATCAGAATGATGATGTTCATTTAAAAATTCATCTGAAAAAAGAGAAGTTTTAAAAGACTTTTATGTATACTAGAAGGAGAAATAACAGACATAGCCTTCTTAATGGATTTAAAAAATAACAGCAACAGGTAATGTAACAGTACTAAAGGAAATTTTATCTGCATTAATAAGTTTGACATGACATGCAATACAAACAACAGCTGGAGAAACAGATACCAAAAGTTTATAGCAGATACACTTAGCTTGGTAGCTCCAGCACTGGGCAGTGATTTTCCTGAAGTATCTTCTGACTCAGTTGCAACGTGGAACATCTTGCAATATGTAAAAGAAAAAAACAACATATAAAGCAAAATTGATCAAATTCCTTAAATGACAGTTTCAGGAATGGGAAAAAAATGCCAGTGAACAAGCTTCTAGCAACCAGAAGCAATAAATAATGTGACTTAAATAATGTGGAGACAAAAGTGACGCCCATATTTTTTAGCGCCAAAAAAGACGCCCACATTATTTGGCGCCTAAATGCTTTTGGCGCCAAAAATGACGCCACATCCGGAACGCTGACATTTTTGACGCAAAAAAAGTCAAAAAATGGCGCAACTTCCGGCGACACGTATGACGCCGGAAACAGAAAAAAAATTTTGCGCCAAAAAAGTCCGCGCCAAGAATGACGCAATAAAATGAAGCATTTTCTGCCCCCGCGAGCCTAACAGCCCACAGGGAAAAAGTCAAATTTTTTAAGGTAAGAAAAAATGATTGAAACAAATGCATTTATCCCATGAAACTGACTGTCTGAAAAATAAGGAATGTTGAACATTCTGAGTCAAGGCAAATAAATGTTTGAATACATATATTTAGAACTTTATAAACAAAGTGCCCAACCATAGCTTAGAGTGTCACAGAAAATAAGATTTACTTACCCCAGGACACTCATCTACATGTTTGTAGAAAGCCAAACCAGTACTGAAACGAGAATCAGCAGAGGTAATGGTATATATAAGAGTATATCGTCGATCTGAAAAGGGAGGTAAGAGAAGAATCTCTACGACCGATAACAGAGAACCTATGAAATAGACCCCGTAGAAGGAGATCACTGCATTCAAATAGGCAATACTCTCCTCACATCCCTCTGACATTCACTGCACGCTGAGAGGAAAACCGGGCTCCAACTTGCTGCGGAGCGCATATCAACGTAGAATCTAGCACAAACTTACTTCACCACCTCCATAGGAGGCAAAGTTTGTAAAACTGAATTGTGGGTGTGGTGAGGGGTGTATTTATAGGCATTTTAAGGTTTGGGAAACTTTGCCCCTCCTGGTAGGAATGTATATCCCATACGTCACTAGCTCATGGACTCTTGCTAATTACATGAAAGAAAGAAACAATACTTTCCAAGAAAGTAATTTAATGTCCAGAGAATGCATAGGCTCAAACGGAGGAGCCTGTAAAGCTTTCAAAACCAAATTAAGACTCAAAGGAGGAGAGATTGACTTAATGACAGGCTTGATACGAACCAAAGCCTGTACAAAACAACGAATGTCAGAAAGATTAGCAATTTTTCTGTGAAACAGAACAGAAAGAGCAGAGATTTGTCCTTTCAATGAACTTGCAGACAAACCCTTATCAAAAACAACCTGAAGAAACTGTAAAATTCTAGGAATTCTAAAAGAATGCCAAGAGAACTTATGAGAAGAACACCATGAAATGCAAGCCTTCCAAACTCGGTAATAAATATTTCTAGATACAGATTTACGAGCCTGCAACATAGTATTGATCACGGAGTCAGAGAAACCTCTATGACTAAGCACTAAGCGTTCAATCTCCATACCTTCAAATTTAATGATTTGAGATCCTGATGGAAAAACGGGCCTTGAGATAGAAGGTCTGGCCTTAATAGAAGTGGCCAAGGTTGGCAACTGGACATCCGAACAAGATCCGCATACCAAAACCTGTGTGGCCATGCTGGAGCCACCAGCAGTACAAACGAATGCTCCATTATGATTTTGGAAATCACTCTTGGAAGAAGAACTAGAGGCGGAAAGATATAAGCAGGATGATAATTCCAAGGAAGTAACACATCCACTGCTTCCGCCTGAGGATCCCTGGACCTGGACAGATACCTGGGAAGTTTCCTGTTTAGATGAGAAGCCATCAAATCTATTTCTGGAAGCCCCCATATCTGAACAATCTGAATAAACACATCTGGGTGAAGAGACCATTCTCCCGGATGTAAAATCTGGCGACTGAGATAATCCGCTTCCCAATTGTCTATACCTGGGATATGGACCGCAGAGATTAGACAGGAGCTGGATTCCGCCCATGCAAGTATCCGAGATACTTCTTTCATAGCTTGAGGACTGAGTCCCACCTTGATGATTGACATACGCCACGGTTGTGACATTGTCTGTCTGAAAACAAATAAACGGCTCTCTCTTCAGAAGAGGCCAGAACTGAAGTGCTCTGAAAATCGCACAGAGTTCCAAAATATTGATTGGTAATCTCGCCTCTTGAGATATCCAAACCCCCTGCGCTGTTAGAGATCCCCAGACAGCTTCCCAACCTGAAAGACTCGCATCTGTTGTGATCACAGTCCAGGTTGGACAAAGAAAAGAGGCCTCCTGAACCAAACGGTGGTGATCTAACCACCAAGTCAGAGATAGTCGAGTATTGGAATTTAAGGATATCAATTGTGATATCTTTGTATAATCCCTGCACCATAGGTTCAGCATACAAAGCTGAAGAGGTCTCATGTGAAAACGAGCAAAGGGAATCGTGTCCGATGCTGCAGTCATGAGACCTAAACCCTCCATGCACATAGCTAATGAAGGGAATGACTGAGACTGAAGGTTCCGACAAGCTGAAACCAATTTCAGACGTCTTTTGTCTGTTAGAGACAAAGTCATGGATACTGAATCTATTTGGAATCCTAAAAAGGTTGTCTGAGGAATCGAGGAACTTTTTGGTAAATTGATACTCCAACCATGTTTTTGAAGAAACAACACAAGTTGATTCGTGTGAGATTCTGCAGAATGTAAAGACTGAGCAAGTACCAAGATGTCGTCCAAATAAGGAAACACCGCAATAACCCGCTCTCTGATTACAGAGAGAAGGGCACCGAGAACCTTTGAGAATATCCTTGGAGCTGTTGCTAGGCCAAAAGGAAGAGCAACAAATTGGTAATGATTGTCTAGAAAAGAGAATCTCAGGAACTGATAGTGATCTGGATGAATTGGAATATGAAGATAAGCATCCTGTAAGTCTATTGTGGACATATAATGCCCTTGCAGAACAAAAGGCAGAATAGTCCTTATAGTTACCATTTTGAATGTTGGTATTCTTACATAAAGATTCAAAATTTTTAGATCCAGAACTGGTCTGAAAAAATTCTCTTTCTTTGGTACAATGAACAGATTTGAATAAAACCCCAGACCCTGTTCCAGATATGGAACTGGCACAATTACCCCAGATGACTCCAGGTCTGAAACACACTTCAGGAAAGCCTGAGCCTTTACTGGGTTCACTGGAATGCGTGAGAGAAAGAACCTTCTCACAGGCGGTCTTACCTTGAAACTTATTCTGTACCCATGAGAAACAATGTTCTGAATCCAATGATTTTGAATTGAATTGATCCAAACATCTTTGAAAAATCGTGTGCTGGAATGAGGGCCGCACCTTCATGCGGACTTGGGGGCTGGTTTTGATTTTCTAAAAGGCTTGGATTTATTCCAGACTGGAGAAGGCTTCCAATTGGAAACCGTTCCTTTAGGGGAAGGGTCAGGCTTCTGTTCCTTATTCTGATGAAAGGAACGAAAACGGTTAGCAGCCCTAAATTTACCCTTAGATTTTTTATCCTGAGGCAAAAAAAGCTCCCTTCCCCCCAGTGACAGTTGAAATTATAGAATCCAACTGAGAACCAAACAATTTATTACCTTGGAAAGAAAGAGATAGCAACGTTGATTTAGAAGTCATATCCGCATTCCAAGATTTAAGCCATAAAGCTCTTCTAGCTAAAATAGCTAAAGACATATACCTGACATCAATTCTAATGATATAAAAAATGGCATCACAAATGAAATTATTAGCATGTTGAAGTAGCTTAACAATGCTATACACATTATGATCTGGTACTTGTTGCGCTAAAGCCTCCAACCAAAAAGTTGAAGCCGCAGCAACATCAGCCAAAGAAATAGCAGGCCTAAGAAGATGACCTGAACATAAATAAGCCATCCTTAGATAAGATTCAAGCTTCCTATCTAAAGGATCTTTAAAAGAAGTACTATCTGCCGTAGGAAAAGCAGTACGTTTAGCAAGAGTAGAGATAGCCCCATCAACTTTGGGGATTTTTTCCCAAAACTCCAATCTATCAGACGGCAAAGGGTACAGTCTCTTAAACCTTAAAGAAGGAGTAAATGAAGTACCCAAACTATTCCATTCCCTAGAAATTACATCTGAAATAGCATCAGGAACTAGAAAAACCTCTGGAATGACATGAGGTTTAAAAAACGAATTTAAACGTTTACTGGTTTTAATATCAAGAGGACTAGTCTCCTCCATATCTAATGCAATCAACACCTCTTTTAATAAAGAATGAATAAACTCCATTTTAAATGTGTCAATATCTGAACCAGATAGATCCTCAACAGAGATAGATAAATCAGAATGCTGGCGGTCATTTAAAAATTCATCTAATTTATGAGAGGTTTTAAAAGACCTTTTACGTTTATTAGAAGGAGGTATAACAGACAGGGCATTCTGAATAGAATTAGAAACACATTCTCTCACATTAACAGGAATATCCTGAACATTAGATGTTGAAGGAACAACAACAAGTAATGGACTACTACTAATGGAAATATTGTCTGCTTTTGAAAGTTTATCATGACAACACAAACTACAGCCGGAGGAACAGTTACCACAAGTTTACAACAAATGCACTTAGCTTTGGTAGAACCAACATCAGGCAGCAGCATTCCAGAAGTAGATTCTGATACAGGGTCAGACTGAGACATCTTGCAAAATGTAATAGAAAAAACAACATATAAAGCAAAATTATCAAATTCCTTAAATGAGAGTATCAGGAATGGGAAAAAATGCAAACAGAATAAGCCTCTGGAAACCAGAAGCAAAAAGAAACAAAGACTTAAATAATGTCAAAAAAACTGCCGCCAAGTATGACGCCCACAAGTGACAAATTTTTTGGCGCCAAAAAGTCTGCAACAAACACGAGCGTCATAGATGACGCAACTACGTGAAAACTCTAGGCGCCAACTAAGACGCCGGAAATGTCAATACGTCAACAAACGTAATTCTCGCGCCAAAAAAGTCTCGCACCAAGAATGACGCAATAAATTATAGCATTTTTTGCTCCCGCGAGCCTAACAGCCCTCGATTTAGAAAGAAAAGTCAATTTGAAAAATTTTCAGGTAAGAAAAAAATGTATTCATATGCAATTCCAAAAATGAAACAGACAGTCTGTAAGAAGGAAATATGCTGATTAACCTGAATCATGGCAAATATAAGTATAAAACATATATTTAGAACTTTACATATAAAGTGCCAAACCATAGCTGAGAGTGACATACTTACCAAAAGACACTCATCTACATATAGCCGATAGCCAAACCGTTACTGAAACGAGAATCAGCAGAGGTAATGGTATATAAGAGTATATCGTCGATCTGAAAAGGGAGGTAGGAGATTAATCTCTACGACTGAAAACAGAGAACCTATGAAATAGATCCCCAATAGGATGACCATTGCATTCAATAGGCAATACTCCCTTCACATCCCTCTGTCATTCACTGCACTCTGAGAGGAAACCGGGCTTCAGCATGCTGCGAAGCGCATATCAACGTAGAAATCTAGCACAAACTTACTTCACCACCTCCTTAGGAGGCAAAGTTTGTAAAAACTGAATTGTGGGTGTGGTGGGGGTGTATTTATAGGCATTTTGAGGTTTGTGAAACTTTGCCCCTCCTGGTAGGAATGTATATCCCATATGTCACTAGCTCATGGACTCTTGCCAATTACATGAAAGAAATACATATATTTAAAACTTTATATTAATACATAAAGCGCCAAACCATAGTTGAGAGTGTCTTAAATAATGATACATACTTACAGAAAGACACCCATCCACATATAGCAGATAGCCAAACCAGTACTGAAAACTAACAGCAGAGGTAATGGTATAGAATAGTACATCGTCGATCTAATAAGGGAGGTAAGAGATGAATCCCTACGACCGATAACAGAGAACCCTTGAAAAGATTTCCTGCAAGGGAAACCATAACAAAATCAATAGGCAATACTCTCTTCACATCCCTCTGACAAACACTGTACTCAGAGGAATTGGGCTTCAGAATGCTTAGAAGCGCTTATCATAGAAGAAATCATAAAAATTAAGCACAAACTTACTTCACCACCTCCATAGGCGGCAAAGTTTAAAAAACTGAATTGTGGGTGTGATGAGGGATGTATTTATAGGCATTTTGAGGTTTGGGAAACTTTGCCCCTCGTGGTAGGATTGTAATATCCCATACGTCACTAGCTCATGGACTCTTGCCAATTACATGAAAGAAAAGTGACTGGCACCATTTTGTTATGCGCAGTTCACACGGTTTACAGAATTACAGTACATTCCCCTAAAATATGTTAGTTCAAACATGTTTTCAAGTTTTTAAACAAACTGGCAAGTGAAAAGAAAGCTAAAACTGTGTTTCACTTTGATCCCTAACCCGCTGTATGAGTGAGGTATACATGTATATGTAGCACAGTGGTTTGGCTTTTGAAGGGTGCAGTGTACACTTCCAGTTCCCAGAATTTGAAAACTTAACTTTGATTTTTTTTAAATGGAAACTAAATTCAAAATAAAACTTTAATGTTCAGATAGAGAATGCAATTTCAAGAGACTTTCCAATTGCTTTCTTAATATGCACACTTTCTGAAGCACCAGCTCGTACCGAGAATGTGCAAGAGCTCACAGTGTGTGTGTGTATGTATATATATATATATATATATATATATATATATATATATATATAAATAATGGGTCTGGGATTGGCTGACGGATGTCACATGAGACAAGGGGCCGGTGCATTAAAGTGATTTTTGAAATTTGTCAGAAAAAAAATAAATCTACTGTTCATTTAAAATTCAGAGTAAGTGCTGTTGCATTGTCCATTATGCACTCATTAATTATGCAAGTCTAATATATTTAATGGTCCTAAACCATTAGACATTTTATTTTATACTCTGTTTCATGTTAACAGAAAACATAGTTTATGCTTACCAGATAAATCCCTTTCCTTTCTGGCAGGGAGAGTCCACAACTTCATTCCTTACTGTTGGGAAATATAACACCTGGCCACCAGGAGGAGGCAAAGACACCCCAGCCAAAGGCTTAAATATCCCTCCCACTTCCCCTATCCCCCAGTCATTCTGCCGAGGGAACAAGGAAAAATAGGAGAAACATCAGGGTATAAAAGGTGCCAGAAAAAAATATAAAAAGGGAGCTGCAAACACCTCAAACTTGTAAAATGTAGAAAGTGTGTAAGGAGGACCAGGTAGCCACCGTACAAATCTGATCCATTGAGGCTTCGTTCTTAAAAGCCCAAGAGAAAGCATTTTGGGAGGCTGTCGTCCCGCTGTCTCATAAGCCAAGCGGATGACACTCCTCAACCAGAAAGATAGAGAAGTCATAGTAGCCTTCTGCTCCTTACGCTTCCCTGCATAGATGACAAGCAAAGAGGAAGATTGTCTGAATTCCTTAGTAGCCTGAATATAGAACTTCAAGGCACGAACCACATGTAGATTGTGAAGCAAACATTCCTTTGCTGAAGGAGGATTAGGACACAAGAAAGGAACAACAATTTCTTGATTAATGTTACGATTTGACACCACCTTAGGGAGGAACCCTAGTTTAGTGCGTAAAACCACCTTATCAGCATGAAAAACCAGATAAGGGGGATCACATTGCAAAGCAGAAATCTCGAACTCTGCGCGCAGATGCAATAGCCAATAAAAAAAGAACCTTCCAAGACAACAATTTAATGTCAACAGTATGCATAGGCTCAAACGGAGCCTGCTGCAAAACACTAAAAACAAGATTGAGGCTCCAAGGCAGAGTCCCAGATCTGAAGACGGGTCTGATCCTAACCAGAGCCTTAACAAAGGACTGCACATCCGGAAGCTCAGCCAATTTTTTGTGCAGTAACACCGACAGGGCCGATATCTGTCCTCTCAGGGAGCTAGCAGATAGACCCTTCTCCAGTCCATCCTGGAGAAAAGATAAAATTCTGGCAATCCTAACCTTATGCCAGGAAAAGCCACGCTCTTCAAACCAGTACAAATAAGTCCTCCACACTTTATGGTATATACGACGAGTAACTGGTTTATGATCTTGAACAAGAGTGTTGATAACACTCTCTGAAGTCTTAGTCTTAGCCAAGAGAGAGTTCTCTATCTCCACGCAGTCAGCTTCAGAGAATCTAGATTTTGATTAACGAAAGGACCCTGTATCAGCAGAACTCTTCAACAAGGTAACCTCCACTGAGGAGGTGAGGACATCAGCACCAGATCCGCACACCACATCCTTCGCGGCCACGACGGAGCAATTAGAATCACAAATGCTCGCTCCTGCTTGATGCGAGCGACCACACGAGGGAGAAGCGGTTATGGGAGGAAAAAGATATGAGTCTGAACCTCCATGGTACTGATAGGGCATCTATCAGTTCCACCTGAGGAACCCTCGACCCTTATATGGGTAGCTTGGTATTGAGGCGGGATGCCATGAGATCTATCTCCAGCATCCCCCACTCGCTGCATATCTCTGCAAACACCTCGGGTGAAGAGACCAATGCCCTGGGTAAAAAGATTGTCTGCTGAAGAAGTCCGCTTCCCAGTTGTCCACACTTGGAATGTGGATCGCTGACAGCGTATATGTGTGAGTCTCCGCCCACTCTAGTATCTGAGATACTTCTCATCGCCAAGGAACTTCTCGTTCCCCCTTGATGGTTGATATAGCAACCAAGGTTATATTGTCTGATTGGAATCTGATAAACTTGGATGAACCCAGAAGGGGCCAAGCCTTCAAGGCATTGAATATTTCCCGGAGTTCCAAAATATTGATCGGGAGGACTCCTCCTTAGTCCACAGACCTTGTGAATCCTTGGCACCCCAATTGGCTCCCCAGCCGGAAAAGCTTGCGTCCGTAGTCACAATCCCCCAGGAAGGTCTCAAAAAGCACGTGCCTTGAGACAGATGATCTGGACAGAGCCACCAGTAGAGTCTCGACAGGCTGTCCAGCATGATCTGCTGAGACAGATCGGAATGGTTGCCGTTCCATTGTCTTATTATGCATAGATAGTTGTAAGGGTCAGATTTCCTCCATACACTGAGCCACTGAGGGTCTCGAGGAGACCTAGAGTGCAAGACCTGCAGACGTTTGCTTGCAACGTCTCTGATCTGTGAGGAATATTCTCATGGATATGGAGTCTATTATAGTTCCCAGGAAATTCACCCTTGTACTTGGAGTAATAACTCTTTTCCAAGTTTATCTTCCATCCATGTGATCGAAGAAGATTGAGAAGGGACTCCGAATGTTCTTCCGCTAGACAAAAAGATGGTGCCTGTACCAAGATATCGTCCATGTAAGGCGCTACTGCAATACCTCGTGTTCTGGCAACGGCTAGAAGAGCCACCACCTCCTAGACCCAGACAGCTAACAGTGAAAACACTCTCCTCAGGAGTGATGTCTGCAGCAGGATCTTAGGAAGAGAGACCACACCTGGTCACGTGATGCGTAAGACAGATCTTCCCCCTGCTATGAAAAAGGGTGCCAAGTTATTATGAGCTGCGCAACACTTCAAAAACGAAAGTGAAACCAGTTTGTTCCAAA